>NC_052617.1:13493486-13644806 GCF_016545825.1 Eucalyptus grandis | reverse complement strand
GGAGTTGAGAACGATTGAAGTGGAAGCCATCAGTCAAGCCAATTATGTAACTTGGCGTTGATAAACCAATAAAAATCTTCGCTCTTCGCTCAACCGGGAACATTAATTATCTTATTTGATAGAGAACGCCTTCCGGGAAAAAGCTCCAGACACAAGACCAGACATGATTATTGTTTATTTTCTGTTCCATATTTGGCCGATTAAACAATTTAAGTGTCTTATGTTTCTTACAGATATAGAAGATCTGGAAATTTAAGTAGAAAAATCCTATAATAGAGCGTCACGAGTTGCAACAGAAATTCAGACAGGCATGCAATTGCATAACGAGGGCAAAAGACAACGTACAATGAGGAGGACTGAAGTTCCGGTCCAGTTGCTAATCTCTGGCGTCGATATGTTCCTTCAGCCCCTGGTCACACGCCCTCGACTCCGGTTACAGCAAAACTCCCATGGCCCGGCTTCAACTGCCCGCTCGAGTTCTTCTCCTCGATCTCGATCTCGTTCGCATGGAAATTTGGAGAGGTGGGATACGGCGAGAGGAAATAAGGAAGAGGGAAGATAGAGAGGAGGAAGAAACCGCAATATAGGTATAGAAAACCCTAGAAACCGAGTGCCCCTCGATCGTCGTGCTCGGCACATCTGCACCGTCCGTTCGTTCTAACGAGCACAGACCATCGTTGGATTATGTAAATCACCCCCCCACGCAACAAAAAAAAAAGAGCACCAAACACACAAAAAAAAAACAAAGAAATTTTATTTGCATTCAAAATTTCCGAAAAATTGATTCCATAAAAACCATATGGTGTTCCCAAATCATTGACCAGAATTACTAATCCTTAAAAGGACGAAATTACATTTAAATTTACTTTTATTTTTTCTATATGAAAAATTACTCGAGATCCATAAAAAAAAAAAAAAAAATTATCTCGTGATTGCTTGATTTGCATCTATTATAGGGAAGTACAATTATCACGACCCTTACCATGGGCAAAATGCCAAATGTTCTCATGATATGAGTTAACATATGGCCATGGGAACATGAACATTTCTCTTGCAAGATGATGCTTATGCTTGGCTACGATTCACCCGAGCCCTATTAATCACAAATCGTTTCCCCAGTCAATCATGAACATAAGATTTTATTCATAAGTTGCGACTAACCCATAAGAGGTCGATTTAAGGAAAATTAAATTGCACCAGGTTATTTTATTTCTTCGAGCTAGAATTTTCGAGTGGGGACTTGGAAATAGGGGATACATATCAAAGAAAGTTTTAACCTTTGGAATTAGGGTATGTGCTTTTCTTTGATACATTGTGATTAGTATCAATGGTAAATTACTTCAAGGTGTGTAAATAGAGGGATTCAAACCCTTGGTAAACAAAAGCTTACATAGCATTACCGATGTTATGCCTTGAACCCATTGGGCATCTTTCATACACAATGATATATCTCAATAGCTGAAGGAATACTCAATCATTCATTTGGTACTTTTTATTCACATCGGAAATATATCACATCACGGCAAAATGAGGTTTCGTAGTCTAACGAATCTTCGACTTATTTGATGGGATAGTTAGTAGATTGGTGACTTATCAAAGTAGTGAAATATGAAACCTTACTATTCTAGGATCTCTTTCTGTTTGGTTAATCACCGAATAACATGATCCCCAAAAAGAAATCGTCGATGGATATAGTAACGTTCAAATGCACTTCGCATGAATTCATCAAAACCTTTACCATTATAATGATCTTCCAACCTCGAGTTTTTAAACAAAGGTCAGATTCGTAAGAAGACGAGAGGAGATTTTCCTAATTGCATCTTGTGTAGATTCGACATTTGATGTAAACTTAATAGACTCATGACAAAGAAGGGCAAGTATCTCTAGTTTTTTCACCCAAAAAGTGAAATTAGAGCTTCAACTCTTTCTTTGTCGTCATAACCATTTGATTTTGATGTGGTTTTGTATCGATTCAACCATGAATTGTCGTTCTTTCTTTCACTGTTCAATGTCAAATACACACAATGCCGCCCACGGCCTCAAACTTCCGAGACCTCACACTCAAACCGCAACGACACTCACCTAGGACTCGAGGCAAGTAAATTGCCTTCCTTTTTATGTTACGTAGGTTGATTGCCATGCGCCAAGGTTGATTCCTTAGATTTTAGTCGTCTTGGTTGATTTCGTTACATAGTCATGTTAGTTGGCGATTTCAGCAAACGTCCATCGCGAGCATTGTTGAAATGATGGTTTATTGAGTTCACTAAGTTGTTGAAGTACTAAATGTTGAGATTTATGTTGCTTTGAGCTTAAATGGCACAAGTCAAGGTCAAAACCGAGGATCTTGCTATTTTTGTTTGGTTTCTTTTGTAGATTGTACTTTTTCCAATTTTATACTCGTTTTTTGTGGTATGAGTTTTGTGAGGGATTCTTCAAAAAAAGTTTCTCATTATACTTTGTTCTATAACATACTTTAATTTCAGATTTTTTGGACTTCGTACGTTCAAAATATATTTAAAAACTAAAGAGGGTTTGAAACGGTTTTCTCGAGATTTTTATTGACCTTTACTCGGTTTTTATTTTCGATGAAATTTTCAACGAAATTATCATATCACATTACTCCCATGTCACTTGGCACATGATTCTTTAAGGCTGAAAATGAAATGAAAATTATGTGTGGTAATATTTGAAAATTGAAGAACCTTAGCGGTCATTAGTTTCTTGTTGAAGATAGACAACCGAGCAATATTAAAGTAATAAAATATTTTACTCACATAAATGGGAAGATTTTTAATTTCTCTCGTTGTTTTTACATTGAACCAATTAGGTGATCCCTTCTTTACTGAATATTCAAACTGAGTTTTAAATTAAGTAAAAATCTTTTAAGTATAAATGATCAGTCCTATCAAACCTGCCTAATCTAATTGAATATTGGAGATTTTAGTGTTAGAACTTAATTACGACCATTTGTCATGACCTTACCTCAAGTGCTTCAATTAGGGATTTAATTAATGGATTATTAAGCCTATACTTAACTCGAGCTCTCCTAGCCCTATATCAATTTGCAACTTAGGTTCAAGTGATTTAACATGCAAATGATTTTTGTCAAGGCATCACCATGAGTCGGTTTTTTGTGTGTCAATTAGATACCCAAGTATGAGAGAATTGATTTACTTCTACGAACCAGAGATTACGAATTTGATGACTTGGGCTAGGTTACTCTAACGCTCTTTCAATACCTTTCTCTTTCATTCAAAAGTTTGATAGGCAAATTAAAGACATGTGAAGTGATTATACGGGTGCGCAACCCTTAATGAAAAACCCGACAATCAAAACAACAAACAAATTGCAAAGATATAAAGAAGTACTTACTTTAAAGCAACGGGAGCATCGTAATGTTAATTAGAATAATCACAAATTCAACCTAGATATATGTTTCTAATTAACACAATTACATACAATTTTTTTCTTTGGGTTGTATATCTAATTGGACAGAGGGGCGCCCTACTTGGTCAAGAAGCATTAATTATTGGACATCCTTATCCTCCAAGTTTCCAACTAGGTCCTAGGATAGCTTTGACACTTCATCTTGCTCATTGAATGGCTAAATTCCAAGAGATATTAATGTGAACTTATCTTGAGTTCGAAGTTTGAACTTGACTTGCCTTCTCTCTCTTTTCCTCTTGGGTGCGTGATTGTTTCCTCATGGGCTCCAAAGTCCACAATTCACACTTAGGTATTTAGGGTATGATTAGGCCTAGGCTATAGGGACATCCTTTGCACCCCATCATTTAATACGTTTACATGAATTCACATTTGTTACACTTGTTTTTCTAAGAAAGTTTGACTAGTCCAAGCTTCATACTTGTCTTATGAGGCTAAGGCCACGATGTGCCACATGTCCATCTTAGTCGATGCTCCTTAATTAACTACAAGATGAGGGCATTAAATACAACTTGGAATATCTCGGTTTTGAAGGCTTTATCATTAGGCGAGGACTAATCAAGTTTGACCACAATCGACTATCTCATTTGGCCCAAGATTCGTGCCTAAGACACGATAAGAGGAAGTAGACACAACCGAGCTCAACTAATGAAACCAAGTTCGGACTTCTCTTTACCATGTAAAAGGCTCGAAGTTGAGGATGTTACAATATGCAAAGCAATCCTTTTGTATTTATCAGGGTAAGGAAAGTAGATAAAGTAATATAATCACCTAAATCACAAAATATCATCAAATCGCTAAAGATATCATCCACATTTCAAATTAGGACAATATTTAATCAACTTGATTATTTCACGAGATAAAATCGATAAGTTGATCTCAATCCTTAAAGATCAAAACATCAATTTTTAAGACTCCCGTGCGATTAATTATCCGTCAAAAGCAACAAAAAAATCAATGTTCGGTTGTGGATGAGGAAACAAATCCTAATGAATATTACCTATTACTCAAACGTGCATATTAGATATATTCACAGTTACCATATGGCTTTGTTGTTGGATTCACGCTTTGGAGCTTCGTTTATGGAAGATAGCAAGTGGAAAATGTCCCCCTTCCCCTCGAGGAACTGTCGTGACCTGACCTCGGGGTGAACCACCTAGAGTTTGGCTAATGGAATACTAAGCCTAAACTTAGCTCAGGTTCTCCCAAGCCCATATCAATTCACGACTTAGGTTTGAGTTCTTAACATGCAAATGATTATTCAATTAGGAATCGCTATTAATTTATTTTTGGTGGGTCGATTAGAAACATAAGTAAAGTAATGGGAGATTTACTTTACTCTTACGAACCGAGATTTATGAGTTCGGGGACTTAATTACGCTAGATTTTTTTAACGCCCTTTCGGTATTTTTCTCTTTTATTTTGAAAAAAAAATGTTTGGCAAGTAGCTTGAATTGATTTTAATTTACTTCCCTAATATGTGAAGTTATCACGCGGGTGTGCAAATCACCAATTTAACACCCAAATAGCACGGTGAATAAATTGTAGGACTTACTCCATGGTATCGAAAGCATCTGCGATGTTAGATCAGAATTCACATCAACAGTCATAGATATGATTTCTAATTAACACACACTCACTTATTTAATGAGAATCATGTATTATGCAATGCAATGTTACTAATCCAACATGAAATGATACAACATGGCAATATGACCTAAAATATATGACGTAAGTGAAATATTTTGTGTTTTCTTAATGAGCATGTGACCTATCCTAGAGAATGAAATTAATTTATTCAAAGACAATTTTTTGGTATTTTCCATGAAATTCAAAATTAGAAAATTGAAAAAATTATCTATCCAAATTAAGATATCATCCAACTTATATTAAGATTTAGGTTAGGTCAAATCTTAATTTAAACTAGGATGTCATCTCTAACCTAAAATGCAATCTATCGAGGAAAAAATATCTAAACTTAAAAATTAAACATGCAATCTTATCCTAATATGCAATGACGTGTAAAGAATGCCCTAATTCTAATTTTTTTCTTTTTGTTTTTCTATGAAATTCGAAATTAAAATTGACACATAATTAAACGTGCAATTTTAAAAAAAAAAAACTAACATCCTAAGTGAATGCATTTTTTTTTTCAAAAAATCGAAATAAATAAATTCCCTATGCAAAATAACCCTAAAACGATAAACCTAATCTAACTCAAAATTTTTGGATTTTCTTTTACGAAAACAAAATCGATCAAATGACATGACATCAATCGGCAAGATAAGATCGATATCCATAGATTGACGAATCATATCCCGTACATGGGATCGGATTGGTCAATTTTAAATAAAATGGCGAATCGAATCTCGAGCGTGAGATTTGATTAGCGATTTTTCATGCGATTGCAAGTCGGATTTGAGGTGCGAAAATGGGACTTTGTCAATCCCTAATTTAAAAAGGTTGCTCGAATTGTGAATATCGAGTCAAGGATTTCAATTGGATACATTAAGGAATACTTGAGATAAAGAAATAATATAATAAAATAAATAAATAACATAAAATAAAAAACTACCTAATTTGAATTTTCTTCCAAACGAGATTTAACAACCGGTGGCTCGTGGATTGCGACGGGGCTCGGTATGGCTCAAGGATGGGTTGCCGTGATGGTGGGTCGTTGGAGCTCCAGTGAGGATCGGCGGAGAGTTGCTACGGACATCACTCGAGGTGCGTAGGCGTGGTCATTGGACATGGCAACAAGGGCGGCCGGAGTCACGGATATTGCGGCGGCGTCGCTCGGAGAGGGCTCGGAGCGGTGTGCAAGGGGCCAGCATTCGGTTCGGGACACCTTGTGACACCCCGAACCCTTCGCAGGTCGTCTCCAGCACCAATATTACTCCTTATTACCTTTCTCCTTAGAAGATGCATCGTAATTTATAGACACATTTTTTTTTTTTTTTATAACAAAAACGGTCCCAGCGCGACTCATTAGCGGAAGCAAATTAAATATCACGTCTCTCCCCTATCAACCATGATATAAATACACACCACTAAACATCGGGATTTTTATAAACATGCCACGACACTTTATTTACATATATTTTCAGGATGGGACTACTCTTGGGTCGGTACATCAAAAGGAAAAGCTAGGACTCAGCCATGTCCAGCCTAAAACCTCAAAAAGAACCCTCGACCCTCTACATCACACGTGTACAATCCCCCCATCGAAGTGTCGGCTAACTAACTCCCAAAAAACACAGCCCCCTACTTGTCACGCTCGGGTCTCACACCAATCCGATGCGTCGGGCGGTGGCGGTGGCGGCATCCCTCCCATCACCCCATCGCGGCGAACGTGAACGAGAAACAAACTCATGAAGCTGGGCCCTGAAAGGGCTATGTCGTACATGACAAGACAGCGTACGCGAATGTAGGTGAGTCCGGAGCACGGAAGGACAGCCGAACTCCTCACACTCTACCTCAACGTCGGACGATAACCCGTAAAATGTACCTCGCGTGACGGCGGGAAGCGGCATGCGGCTAATCTGAAATGTTATCCCTAAAAAGGTGAGTACAACCACTCAGCAAATAGGGAAATCCAATAACAACTCAATGCATCAGGCAAATCATACATGCATTGCAGGCGTAATTTACCTTGAAGCCATGCGCATACTATCATGCATCATCATATCAATTTATAACACATACATGTGTATCATCATCGTATCATACATGTCATCATCATCATGACATCATCACATTACACATGTCATATCATATACCATCGTGCATATCGTCATCATCATCGTCATCATGCATATCATCATGCATATCATATCATCATGGGTGATCATCGTTATTTCAATCACATATCATTATCATCATCATGCATATCATCATGCATATCATATCATCATCATCATCATCATCATCATCATCATCATCATCATCATCATCATGGGTGATCATCGTTATTTCACATCACATATCATTATCATCATCATGCATATCATCGTCATCATCACCATCATGCATATCATCATGCATATCATATCATTGTTTAATTTCCACTTTTTGCTTTTCAATTGATCACCACATCACCCATTTCTCGAATCATCAATTTCATCATCCCCTCGAGCAAAGACCTCCGAGGCACCCCGGCATTCAGCCTCCCAGGCCACCGAGCATCCGGCCCCCCACATTCGGGCATCTCGCATCTCAACTAGCATCACGAGGCATTCCCTTCGGGCGAAACCTCCGACGGGGCTTCCGGCCTTTACCCTTCTAACCGGGCATCTCGCACCCCAATCCGGCATCGCGAGGCATTCCCTTCGGGCAAAGACCTCAGACGGGGCCAGGCCCCCACATTAGGGCATCCTGGAATCTCCCGGGAATTTCGGCAATGTATCTCTATACATTCCGAGCATCATCCGCCATCACAACCATCTCCTCATTTACCATCATCCATGTTCACCAGTATTTTATTCACATTTTAACATGGCACATGGCATGATATCAAATAAATCATACTATGCATGACATTCACACATGCATTGATTCAATTGTCATACATATGCCAAGACTTTATCACATATGCATCTCAATTCAATATCATAGACATATCAAGGCTTTATCACATGTGCATCTCAATTCAATATCATAGACATATCAAGGCTTTATTCACATGTGCATCTCAATTCAATATCATAGACATATCAAGGCTTATTTACATGTAACATGAATTAATTGAATGAAATCTATGGCCAATGAAATAATTCCTTTTTATTCATTTTATTTATATATTTATTTATTTATTTATTTATTTATTATTTTATCTATATATATTTTTAAATAACTATAAATTCCAAAATTATTAAAGTTCAAGAAATTATTAAACAAACCCATAGGATGATAATTACTTGCAAAATTCATGGCCAAATTGAATTTTACAAAATCTCATAATTTTCCCAAAACATCCTATGCTTCTCGGATGAAACCAGAATGCACGGTTTTCGAATAAATTAAATTAAAATATCCATATGGCCTCCAAAAATTATAAAATTTTACTGGATTATAGCCAAGACATTTTCGTACAACTTTCATGAAGAAATCCAAGTCATATTACTTATATATTATTTTATTCAACCTCACGAAGCTTCTGGATCCATTACCGCATCGTCCAGTGCCTCCATCTCCGAAATATTAAGATTTCACCCATCTATTCTCTTTAGTTTCCTCTGAAATTTGGATATGTTATGTATCAAGGTGTCCTTTATAAGTTTCATGAATATATCTAGGTCAAATAACCAAATTATAGTCCTCATTTTAGTCCTTTAAGTCTCGGGTGTCTCGAAATACATCACCAGAATCATCGTTTTCAAGATCTAGTCGATTTACCAAGCTATACTTGTTATTTTGACTTCAAATTTGAGTATGTTGTAGTTTAAGATGTTCCCTACAACTTTCATGCAGACATCGAAGTAAGATTCTCAACAAAAACCAACATGCAACCATGAATCCAGCAAAAGGTTAGTAAAAACTCTCCAGATCTGAGGTGTCCGTAAGATGCGACTTTAACCCCTCAAATCTCCTTCATTTTCCACGAAATTTCATTATTTTATAGTACAAGGTGTTAGCTACAACTTTCATGAAGACATCGAAGCCAAAATCGGACTCCAAACACACATGCAAGCTCAAACAAGTTACTGACTCACACAATCCGAGCAAGAATAGTCACACGACTTAAGAACAAGCCAACATTACCTCGGTTTTCTTACTTAAAACACCCAAAATCCAACATGCAAACAATCATACAAGCATGCAAGAGAAGCTAGAGGACTCCACTTGCCTCTAGGATGAACAAACGACGGCGTACGGCGGACGGACACGGCGGCGACGGCGACTCCCTCCTTCCTTTCTCTCTCGGCCGCTCCTCCTCTCTCGCACACCTCTCTCTCTCTCTCTCTCTCTCTCTCTCTCTCTCTCTCTCTCTCTCCTTGGGCGAACAAAATGGCCAGTCACCCTCTCTCTCTCCCTTCTTATACCCCCTAGAGCTCATCATTTGTAATGATTGTTTCACCTCAACCATGGCCAATGCATGGCCTTCCTTTTGCCACTTGTCACATTGGATTTTGAATTGAGTTTGGGCCTCTTGGGCTTGGGCTTTTGGGCCATCCGGCCACTTCTCCTTGGGCCTCCAATGGGCCGGCGACAGCCCCCTTTAGTGGGCCTAATTGGGCCGACTAACTTGGCCCATTAAGCTTAGGCTCCTAAAATTAACCCTTTTTCCTCTTCTTTTTTTTTTTTTTGAATTTCTTCTATAAATATTTTTCAACTTCAATTTTCATCTTGGCCAAAGTCTTGGGACATCTTGTCTATTGAAATTTAATTTATAAATCTTATGGCCAAGCATAGATTATTAATCTATCAATTTTAAATTTTCACAACCATATGCACAAATCATTTAAATAAAAGACTAATGGCTAAAGCATAAGCCATGGGAATTTTTATCACCTAATTAAAGACTTTAACACACCTTATGGCTTGGCTCTAAATTTTGGGATGCCACACCTGCGGCGTCGAGTAGAGGTACAGCGATTCTTTGCATTGCGATTAGGGGTGGAGGCACGAGCGGGCGGTTGGCATTGGGTCGTGCGGTGGCTTGGCGTCCGTTCTAGCGTCACGGCTCGAAGGCGCCGCGGCGTTGTGTCCGGCTACAAGAGCGATGGTGGACGCGGGGACAAGCATCCGAGCGGAGGCGTTGGGTCACGCAAGCGAAGCAAAGCAAGGATAGAGATGAAGCGGCAAGTAAGTCACGAGATCTCGAGTTCTTGGCGTTGATGCTCGGGCAAGGAAACTCGACTTAGCAAATGGGGAACGGTGATGACGAGCAGACACGGCGTTGCAACCAGCGATGGTGGTGGCGTTTGGAAGCGCGCTGGTGTGGCCGTAGTGAGGCAACAGCATGGCGGCCGTGGCAGCGCGGAAGAGACGGGCAACAAGGACACCGGATGGGAACTGACGAAGAAGATGAATAGTTGTTCATCTTTTTACTTTTTCTCTTTTTTCTTTTTTCCTACTCTCGGACATCTCTATCTCACGTCACTTTCTCTCGTTGCCTTCCGCCCTTCTACCGACTTTTCCCCTTTTCCCTAAAAGAACCCCAAAAGAAAGCTTTTCTTTTATTTTTGTTGCTATTTTCTTTTAAGAACGAAGGAAACGAAAGACCCCAAAAAGAAACCAAGAAAAGCCCCTTGTCTCTCTCCATACACGGCTCCTTTTATAGTCCAAGTATGTAATCTTCGCGGAATATTTTATCTCCTTTTTCAATATACACGAAGATCGCCTATAACCTCCCGAACGAAAAATCCTATTAATTTCCTCATTTCTTAAGCTGTGTTTGGTTGACCGAATAAAAACCAGGATAGGATATGTTTTATCCTATCCCGTGTTTGGTAGCTATCTAGGATAGGATAAAGTCGGATATAGAAGGGATATAAACCGGATAAAAAATCTGAGGGGGAGTAGGATAAGGTTGGATAGGATTTCCTTTAGAAATGGAAGGTAGCGATTTCAGTCAAACTCAAGGAAGGGGAACAAAGAGAGATCGACATGTATGGACAATAGATGAAGAAAATGCATTTCTAGATGGTCTTGAAGAATTTGTTACGTGAGGAATGAAAGCCAATAACGACTTCAAGAGTGGTTACATGATTATGTTAGAGAAGTGGTTTGAAGAAAAGTTCCCTTGTTCTGGCATCAAGGGTAATCCTCACATAGAATCGAAAATGAAAAACTTGAAAAAGGTGTATAATCAGATATATGACTTGAGAAATCAAAGTGACTTTGGATGGGACCATGAAAAGCATTGGCCGGTGATTGGAATTCCGTGCCGATTCTTTGTGGTGCTCTCTGTTTATTTAATTGAGTACTGGATTGTGGTAATTGAGGATTTATACCAAAAATTAGATCATATGGGTATAAATCTAAGAAATTGCCAAGTGGGGCCGTGATGCTACTAAACCTAGGAAAAGTGTCGAGTGGGGCCGTGATGCCACTAAACCTAGAAAATTGCTAGGTGGGGCCTTGATGACCACCAAATATAGAAAAGTTGCTAGTGGGGCCGTGATTACCACTTAATCAAGGTTGTGCCTATTAGGCCATGGCTAAGGGTTGAGAATGATTAATCGAGGTGACCGTGTGATGGTCTCGATGACATGTAATCGACGGAGTCGATTGATTGATGAGTCGATCTGATTGAATTAAGTGAATGATGTACTAGTCAACATTTATGAATTGAACTGACTTGCAGGAATGAACTGAGGCCAAGGTAAGTTCTCTGACGCCTGTTTGTGCTTAGGTAGCCTTTAGGGCGTATTGGCTTCTTATTCGGGTTTTAGGGGGTAGAACTTGCTGAGACGTAGTCTCACCCCGTTGTGGGACAATATTTCGAGTCCCTAGATGGCAGCACCTCCCCCTCGTCCCGTGCATTTTGGTATACCAGAAAAAGCCACAGAAATAGATTATCATATTCCGATACACCCTCACCCTGAAGAATTGGAGTATGTAATGATAAAATCCTTTGTCTAGGTCAACATGGGTGAACCCAAAAAGGTGCCTCATAGGTACCGGTTATGGTATCGTCACTATCGTGACGGGGGAAGGGAGGGTCTTGTGCTGGAATCTAATGTACCTCGGTATGTTTTGGAGGTTACGCTTGGGAAGGGCATAGCAGATCCTAAGGGTGGATCAGTAGTGGATGCTAAGGATCCCAAACTCGAAAGCAATCCTAACTCGCCACGGTACTGAAGGAGTGACATGGGAGACTAAAGAGTCGATGAGACAGTTGTGACATCCCGATTTTCCAATCCTATTTTCAATAAATTGAGACGGGCATTTCGTTGGCACACATATAGTTCTTTTCCTTGAGTCGGCCACTCATGTGAAAACTAGTCTATCGGGTGAAGCCGTTAAGAGTTGCTAATGCATTAGACTCGAGAATTTGACTATGAAGCGACCTTTCGACCGAGCTAATCTGCAAGGGTCATTACGGCACAATTAAAAATCGATTAGAGATCGGAGATAGGTCGACTCGACAGAGGCATGTGATCAAGTGTGGGTGATTCCACCAGATCGCACAATTCTTGTCGATCGGCACTAGACCGACTTTTCGTCGATTGGGTACCCGTGTCCGTATCTCGAAACCTTGAGATTACCCCGACAACCGAAAGTTGTCAATGTTTCAAAGATGTACATTGTGGCTTGAGATGATCAACCACGGTCAAATGCATGAAAATTTCTAAAGGCTACCCGGTAGGTTGGGCCGCGCTAGTATCGTGCCAAAGTGAAATTAACCGTGAAATTGAGATCGAATTCAGAAATTGGAAGTCATAGGGTATCACAAATCATTTCAGGATCATTGACTTATCTTCGGAAGATTTTTCATGTAATCAGAGTTTTTCAGCAAATTAAATCGGAGAATGGCTAATTTGGCTTGAGAAATTAATAGGCCCACTTTTGGTCGTACTTATGGGACTTAAGTTGATTCTATGGACAAGTGAAAATGTCAATTGAAGTGTGGTGACATTGGATTAATTTTATGGACTTCAATTGCACTCAATTGGAAGATAATTGAATGGAATTAAAGAGATTAATAGACAAAGTTTTATGCGGAAAAATAAAATGCACCTATTGGAAGAGGTTGTGGAGAATAGAGTTAGTGGAGTATGACATCACTTGACATTGATGTCATGGTGTGGGGGGCAAGAGTGCATAAGATCGTGACAAATGGAGGGTAGGGATTTGTTCTTCAAAAGGTGGGATGTCACCTCCAACCCATCACCATCATCTTCAACCTTGAGTTTGTTCCTTGAATGGGGAGGAGGGAGAGACCGACGGAAACCAGCAGCTCGCGCCCGCTCGCCCGCCCGACCGGCCACCGCTCGCCGTCATCGCGCCGCAGCCCCTCGCCTCGTCGCTCGCCCTACTCGCTCGCACCTCCATCTCTCTCCTCCATTCCCTTCTTTGTTCGACGCCCGCAAGTTGAAGATCGACGGGCTCGCCGTTGAGGCCTCACCGCGCGCACCGCGGCCTCGAAGTCGCCGTCGCCGCTCGCCGTCTCGTGCTCGCCATCGCTCGTGCTCGCCCGCTCTCGGCCGACGCCGGGCCGTCGGCTCGCTCATGCGTCTAGGAGAGTGTTCGGCCGGTTAGGCCACGGCTCAGCCGTCTCCAGCCACCGTCAGCCTCGCGGGAGCTCCGTCCGAGCTGCCTTCCCTCTCCTCCGCCCATTTTGGCGTCAGATCCGCCTCCTCCAGCCCCAAATCAGTAGCTAGAAAATGGGTATGGCAGTCCATGTTTGGCCCGTTTTGGCCGCCTTCCCGAGCCGGATGCTCGGCCCGCCTTGAGGAAAGTCGATCCTCGCGTCGTCCTCGTCGTTTTGGTTCGCTCGGCTCGCTAATCCAAAGTGAGTTTAACTCACTAAACCTTGATTAGAGTGTTGATGATGCTTTAGGGGTGCTTAGTTTATGTTAAGTGTTATTAGGTGGTTAGTTTAATTTATTTAAGTGTAGATTATATTAAGGTGTTTGATTAACTTAAATTGTGTTTAATTTAAGGCTAAGTGAGTGATTACATTAATATAAGCTTTGATGTGACATAAAGGAATTTACTTTTGATTTATTTAAATATTCGAAATCATTAAATAATTTAATAGTATATTATTATTCGAAATTATTAAAATATTATTATTTAATTATTTTCGGAATAAATTTAATTATTTATTAGATTAGAAAATTTTGTCGGGACCATAAATTCTCGAATTTCGTGCCGCTCTTTGTATAGTCGGATTTCGAAATTGATAATTGGATATTATGAATTGAGTGTGGATCGTGAAAGATAGGGATATTATTATTTAATTAATTTTCGGAATAAATTTAATTATTTAATAAATTCTGAAAATTATTTTGGAATCTTATTTTCTCGTAATTTCGTCGATCATTGCTTGTGCATTTAGAATTTGAATTTGATGAATGGATGTGGCAAATTGAGTGTTGATTGTGATAAATATGGATTATATTCATAAAAATCCAAGTGTTGGGTTTTGATGCAAAAATTGGATTTTAATGATTATATTAAATAGTGGGGTTTGAAAAAGTGAGATATTGGCTTTTTGATTCGAAATTAGCGTGTCCCCATGCGCATGAGTAATTTCTGGAGCACGAAAGACATTTGAGGATGGTACTTCAGACCTTGATGACTCTTGAATCTTACGCTAAGTTTAGCAAGTGCGAGTTTTGGATGACTCGTATTGCTTTCCTAGGTCACGTGATTTCAGGCAAAGAAATCTCCGTAGACCCCGTCTAAGATTGAAGCAGTGAACAGTTGGCCGAGATTGTCTACAGTGATAGAGATCATAAGTTTCTGAAGATTAGTAGGATATTACAGAAGTTTTATGAAAGGGGTTTCAGTGTTAGCGTTGTAGTTGATTTGACTACTGAGAGGAAGTAAGAAAAATTCGTGTGGACAGATGAGTGCAAGCGTAATTTTCAAGGGCCTACGAAGAGGCTAACTACCGCACTTTGTCCGATCATTCCATCTGGTCCTGAAAGTTATGAGATCTGCGGTGATGCGTCGTTTAAAGGATTTGGTTGCTTATTGATGCAGCAAGATAGGGTTGTTGCACATGCGTCCCGTCAGTTGAGACCTCGGGAGTTGAATATGAGATAGCATTGATAGATGGAACTCATTAAGGATTATGACTATGATATTTTGTATCACTCTGGAAAAGGTAAGCAAATTCGCAGATGCATTGAGTCGAGAGTCCTTAGTTGCACGGTTGGTACTCATGGATTGGATCTTATTTAAGAAAGTTCGAAATCGATTTTCAAATCTAAGGTAGGCCGCCTTTTGAATCTTATAATTACCCTCAAAATTGAGCCGAGAGTACGGTCGAGAATCAAAGCGCTTCAGTGGACAGATTCAGAAATTCAGGAGACTCTATAAGAGTATGCAGATGAGAGAGAGGTTGATTTTCAGATTTCTGAAAACAGAACACTAAGGTTCTGAGGATAATTGTGTGTAATTGATGATGTAGAGATTAAAGAAGATATCTTATGGGAAGCTAATCATAGTAATTTTAGCGTTGTCCAGACAGTATGAATAGACCTTGTTTTGAGTGTGTGGCATCCTGATTTTCAGACTCTGATTTCGATTGGTTAAATTGGGCATTTCATCGACGCGATTACGGTGTTTTTCCGAGTTGACCACTTACAAGATGACTAGACTAGTTGGGTGAGTTATTAAGGACTTTAAGGCAAATAGACTTGAGAATTCGACAGGGAATCGACTTCTCGACCGTGCTCATCTTTAGAGATCATTACGGCGATAAAAAAAATCGAATTAAGATCGAGAGATAGGTTAGTTCGACCGAGATGAATGATCGATTGTGGGTGACTCCACTAAATTGGAAAACTCTCGTCGAATGATACTAATTTGATTTTACTGTCGTTTTAGTACCTTGTGTACGTATTTGAATCATCGAGATTTTCACGACCCTCGAGAGTCGCCAATGTGTCAAATGGGTTCATCGTGGCTCGAAGAAAATCGACCACGGGTCAATTGTCCTAAAAAGCTCCAAAAACTACCTAGTAGCCTATGTCACACTAAAAGCGTGTCGGAGTGAAATTAACCGCCAATCTAAGTTCGATTTCAGAAATTGGAGATTCTGTCTTGTCACAAAGTGGGTACAGAAGTGTGTGTATATCATATAAATCATCCGCATGAAGTGCCGAGGTGAATTGTATTTCAAATCTAGATCGGATGTTCCAAGTTGGCAAAGCTTTCGGATGATTCTTTCTTAAAGCGGTGCATAGCGAGGGTGCAAAATTTCGATTGTTGAGATAAAGTCAGGGAAAGAAGGATCACAGGCCAGGATCAGTACAGTAGTCAGTGATTGCAGTTACCGCGATCAGTGTCAGAGTTATATCAGATCTTGACTAGAGGTTCCCAGTTTCAGCAGATCAGTCAAATAGTTTCCTTTAATCAATGCAGAGTAAAGTGTACAAGATTTCGGTCTGTTGAGATGAGATCGAGAGAGATCGAAAATCGCAAATCCGAGTTGGGTGAAATCGTGATTCGGTTGCAATTATCGAGAGACAATTTAGAGACGCAGAATCGCCAGTTTAGCTTCGCAGATTTTGCGTTGGAGACCTTTAAAAATTTTAAGTGGACAAGCGTTTAGTATTTTGAATCCGAAGTGGTTTGGGCAAGATAGCAGTGATTTGGCAACATTGGTACCGAAGGAGCAACATGAGAAAGAGAAGATAATATGAGACAATTGTACCCCCACCTTTTTGCTTAAGAATTGGTAAAGGTTTAAATTTCGAGGACGAAATTTTTATAAGAGGGGAAGAGTTGTGACATCCCGATTTTCCAATTCTATTTTCAATAAATTGAGACGGGCATTTCGTTGGCACGCATATAGTTCTTTTCCTTGAGTCGGCCACTCATGTGAAAACTAGTCTATCGGGTGAAGCCGTTAAGAGTTTCTAATGCATTAGACTCGAGAATTTGACTATGAAGCGACCTTTCGGCCGAGCTAATCTACAAGGGTCATTACGGCACAATTAAAAATCGATTAGTCGGAGATAGGTCGACTCGACGAGGCATGTGATCAAGTGTGGGTGATTCCACCGAGATCGCACAATTCTTGTCGATCGGCACTAGACCGACTTTTGTCAATTGGGTACCTCGTGTCCGTATCTCGAAACCTTGAGATTACCGGAGACAAGAAAGTCGTCAATGTTTCAAAGATGTACATTGTGGCTTGAGATGATCAACCACGGATCAAATGCATTAAAATTTCTAAAGGCTACCGGTAGGTTGGGCCCCTAGTATCGTGCCAAAGTGAAATTAAGTGAAATTGAGATCGAATTCGAAATTGGAAGTCGAGGGTATCACAAATCATTTCGGGATCATTGACTTATCTTCGGAAGATTGTTCATGTTTCAGCAAATTAAATCAGAGATTGGTTAATTTGGCTTGAGAAATTAATAGGCCCGCTTTTAGTCGTACTTTTGGGACTTAAGTTGATTCTATGGACAAGTGAAAATGTGAATTGAAGTGTGGTGACATTGGATTAATTTTATGGACTTCAATTGAACTCAATTGGAAGATAATTGAATGGAATTAAAGAGATTAATGGACAAAGTTTTATGCCCGGCGGAAAAATAAAATGCACCCATTGGAAGAGGTTGTGGGGAATAGAGTTAGTGGAGTATGACATCACTTTGTGATGTCATGGTGTGGGCAAGAGTGCATAAAATCGTGATAAGTGGAGGGTAGGGATTTGTTCTTCAAAAGGTGGGATGTCACCTCCAACCCATCTCCATCATCTTCAACCTTGAGTTTGTTCCTTGAATGGGGAGGAGGGAGAGACCGAGGGAAACCCGGCTCGCCGGCCGCTCGCCCGCCCGGCCAGGCCACTGCTCGCTCGCCGTCGTCGCCGTCGCACTGCCCCCTCGCCTCGCCGCTCGCCCTACCCGCTCGCACCTCCATCTCTCTCCTCCATTCCCTTGCTGTTCGACGCCCGCAAGTTGAAGATCGACGAAGCCAGCTCGCCGTTGAGGCCTCACCGCCGCGCGCGCTCGAAGTCGCCGTCACCGCTCGCCGTCTCGTGCTCCGCCACTGCCCGCGCTCGCCCGCGCTCGGCCGACGCCAGGCCGTCTCCGTCGGCCTCTGCTCATGCGTCTAGGGAGCTGTTCAGCCAGTTTAGGCCACGGCTCGGCCGCCTCCGCCACCGTCGGCCTCGCCGGAGCTCCGTCCGAGCGCCTTCCCTCTCCTCCGCCCATTTCGGCGCCGGATCCGCCTCCTCCGGCCCCAAATCGGTAGCTAGAAAATGGGTATGGCAGCCCATGTTTGGCCCGTTTTGGCCGCCTTCCCGAGCCGGATGCTCGGCCCGCCTTGAGGAAAGTCGATCCTCGCGTCGTCCTCGTCGTTTTGGTTCGCTCGGCTCGCTAATCCAGTGAGTTTAACTCACTAAACCTTGATTAGAGTGTTGATGATGCTTTAGGGGTGCTTAGTTTATGTTAAGTGTTATTAGGTGGTTAGTTTAATTTATTTAAGTGTAGATTATATTAAGGTGTTTGATTAACTTAAATTGTGTTTAATTTAAGGCTAAGTGAGTGATTACATTAATATAAGCTTTGATGTGACATAAAAGAATTTACTTTTGATTTATTTAAATATTCGAAATCATTAAATAATTTAATAGTATATTATTATTCGAAATTATTAAAATATTATTATTTAATTATTTTCGGAATAAATTTAATTATTTATTAAATTCCGAAAATTTTGTCGGGACCATAAATTCTCGAAATTTCGTGCCGGCCGCTGCTATATAGTCGGATTTCGAAATTGATAATTGGATATTATGAATTGAGTGTGGATCGTGAAAGATAGGGATATTATTATTTAATTAATTTTCGGAATAAATTTAATTATTTAATAAATTCTGAAAATTATTTTGGAATCTTATTTTTCGAGAATTTCGTCTTTGATCGCTGCTGTGCATTTAGAATTTGAATTTGATGAATGGATGTGGCAAATTGAGTGTTGATTGTGATAAATATGGATTATATTCATAAAAATCCAAGTGTTGGGTTTTGATGCAAAAAATTGGATTTTAATGATTATATTAAATAGTGGGGTTTGAAAAAGTGAGATATTGGCTTTTTGATTCGAAATTAGCGTGTCCCCACGCGTGTGAGTAATTTCTGGAATATTTTTACTATGAAGAAAAATTGTCGGGATCACTGTTTTAAGTTGAAACATTGAGTGAAATATAAATTGTCCTGGGGCCAAGTATGCTTTGACTATGTGATAACTAAGAGGAATCGTCGGGTGTTGAGCCGGACTTGCCCCTATATGGGATGCCCACGCGGTGGTTGCGGGTCGCAAAGTAGATCACGGGCCCACGCTCCTTCGGGAATGCCGTCGACGTCGACGAAGCCGTGCTCAATGGGGAGGCGATGCCGGCTATATGCCGTAGATAGCCGAACCGGGTGAGTAGGCTATGCCCTTGTGTGGCGATGAATAATAATTGGAATGCGTGCTAAGTGCGATTGTGATTTATATGAAAGTGATGGCGTTCCAATTGTTTGAGTTCCTATTACTATCTATGGTTGGGTGATTTGAATTTTGCTAACCTGCAGGAAGGAACTGAAGCGAGGTAAGTTCTCTGTGTGATGTGGCTAGGCCACCCTTGGGCGTATTTTCTTTCTAATAAGGGTTTAGGGGGTTGAACTTGCTTAGACATCGTCTCATCCCAGTTGTGGGATTAAAATTTCAGGTCCCTAGATGGCGGTTGTGGAGGACCCGAAGCCCTAAGTCTGGAAAAGTGGAGACTGAAGTATCGGTGAACGCGTCCTGCTAGTTGGTTTTAGGATAGTTCCCCTTTTGTCGAGCCGGTCTACTTTGTAAACAGTCCAGAGTTGTATTTAAACCTATGTGTTTGTAAATGAGTGTTTGGTATTGTGATTGATTGCCTGCTTTTCTATCCCAAGTTCAATGTTGTCAGGGGATTTGTTTCACTTCCGCATGCGTAATAAAATGAATGGGTCGGCGACGTATCCGGGATGTCGCATATTTGATCGACCGCGATGGGATGTGCACGCGCTCGGGGTTTGGGGCGTGACAACAGTTGTACCCCCACCTTTTTATAAAATGGGAAGAGTTGTGACATCCCAAATTTTCAATCTTGTTTTCTATTAAATAAATTGGGTATTTCATCGACGCGCCTATAAGGTTGTTCTCAAAGTTGATTACTCTTGAGATAATTAGACAATCCAGGGAAGCTATTAAAGAATTTTAATGCAATAGACCTAAGAATTCAACCAGGAAGCGGCTTCTCGACCTTGTTCATCTTTAGAGGCTATTATGGTACAGTTAAAAATAGATTTGAGATCAAAGATAGGTCAACTCAATTGAGATGTGTGGCCAATTATGGGTGACACCATTAAATTGAAAAATTATCGTCGGTGGCATTAGGCGATTTTTCTATCATTTGGTACCTTGTGTCCGTATTTGAATCCTCGAGATTTTCACGACAACCAAGAGTCGCCAATGTATCGAGTGGGTTCATTGTGACTCAAAGAAAATTGACCACGGGTCATTTGTACTAAAAGTTTCTGAAACATACCTAGTAACCTAGGTCACGCTAAAAATGCGTCTAAGAGAAATTAACCACAAATTTAAATTCGATTTCAGAAATTGAAGATTTTTTCATGTCACAATAAATTCTAGGAGCATCAACTCAATCTCAGAAGATTTTTCTCCAACCCGAGACTTTTTGAGAAAAAGTCAAGGTAGGGCCGTTTTGTTCAAAATAGCCAGGGATCGTTTTTTATCGCAAATTTAGGAAGCGAGTGAGTTGTATTTGTAAGGAAAAATGCCAAGATGATCGGAGGAGTATCGATTGAATTTATTGAGGCCAAATCATGTTGATTTAAACAAGAACATGTGTCCGGTTGGGAGGAAACTTAGCCAATTTCGTAGCTCCCCATTTCCCTATGATTTTGGACCATTTCAAGTGTCCAAGGATGTGCATGGTTAGCTGAATTGCAAACAAGGAAGTGCTTGTGGTTGTGGTTGAGTCAAGGGAACAATATGGTGGAAGATCAAGGCTTGTGGCCCCTCCAATCTCTCCCTCCTTCCTCTTTCCCCCTTGCCATGCGACCGCCTCTCCCTCCTTGCCTTGTTCGAAACCTAGCAACCAACGGAGAAACGTGCGTCGACCCCACAAGCCGGAAACGGCCGCGCCACCGCATGCCGCCGGAGCGGCCGGCTCACCTTCGCGTCCGCTCGCCCGTGCTGCCTGTCCGTGCGTCCCAGCTCGTCGTCCACCTCTGTCCGCGTGACCCAGGAGCTCTCACGATCAACTCAGGCCACCGTGAGCCCTGTCCAACCACCGTGAGCTCGTGTTGTTGGTCGCTCGGCTTTGCCGTTGCCTTCACCAGTCTTACTTGACTTGTTCAGCCTTTGTTTTCTTTGTTTACAGCAACAAACAAAGGCTAATGAAGTGGGTATTCTAGCAGCTTCAAGGCTGTTTTGAGGTGGTTAGGGCCTCAAAATGGGGCCTACCATGGAGTTAATCGGTCCCCGTTGCATTCCCGACATTTTGAATTGGACGGATCGTGAAACAAAGGAGTTGAACTCACTAATTCCCGCTTAGTCGGTTAATTACGATTATGGATTGATTAGGTTAATTAAGCATGGTTTAGGTGGATAGATTAGATTAGATTAGATTAGTTAATTTAATTATACGCCGATGCATGTTAGGTGGTTAGTTAGTGACATTAGCAAGTAGACTCGTGCTATTAATTATTGAACAAAACTTCGAATTTTTCCGAGTCCGTTTTGGCTTTCAATTAGGCTATAACGGCCCTAAGTTGAATTTATTGCATTTATTTATTATTTTCCGTAATTATTTAATTAATTATTTATTTTTGGAAATTCAAGGGATGGTCGGTGGACCGGAATTTCGTGCCGATTGATGTGGTGCTATCTGTTTATTTAATTGAGTACCGAATTGTGGTAATTGAGCGAAATTTGAGATTATGAGGATTTATACCAAAAATTAGATAATGTAGGTATAAATCTAAGAAATTACCGAGTGGGGCCGTGATGCTACTAAACTTAAGAAAAGTGCCGAGTGGGACCGGTGATGCCACTAAACCTAGAAAATTGCCGGGTGGGGCCGTGATGACCACCAAATATAGAAAAGTTGCTAGTGGGGCCGTGATTACCACTTAGTTTAGGTTGTGCCTGTTAGGCCATGGCTAAGAGTTGAGAATGATTAATTGATGTGACCGTGTGATGGTCTCGATGACATATAATCGACCAAGTCGATTGATCGATAAGTCGATCTGATTGAATTGAGTGGATGATGTACCAGTCAACATTTATGAATTGAACTGACTTGCAGGAATGAACTGAGGCCAAAGTAAGTTCTCTGACGCCTATTTGGGCTTAGGTAGCCTTTAGGGCGTATTGGCTTCCTAATCGGGTCTTAGGGGGTAGAACTTGCTGAGACGTAGTCTCACCCCGTTGTGGGACAACATTTCGGGTCCCTAGATGGTAGCACCTCCCCCTCCTCTCGTGCATTTTGGTATACCGGAGGAAGTCACAGAAGTAGGTTATCATATTTCAATACACCCTCACCCTAAAGGATCGAAGTATGTAATGATAAAATCCACTTGTCTTGGTTGACGTGGGTGAACCCGAAAAGGTGCCTCATAGGTACCGGTCATGGTATCGCCACTATCATGATGGGCGAAGGGAGGGTCTGTGTCGGAATCCGATATACCTCGATATGTTTTGGAGGTTGCGCTTGGGAATGGCACCGTAGATCCCGAGGGTGGATCGGTAGTGGATGCCAAGAATCCCAAACTCGAAAGCGATCCTGACTCTCTGGTGTACTCAGTCGAGGCCGCCAACTGGAGCAAGGAAGAAGGGGAGATCGATGAGGACGAGGACGTGGAACAGGAATAATTTAGCGATGATGAATAGTTGTGGTTGTTAAACCCCTGCCCCCTACACTTGACAGGTGTTTACTTTAAGTAAGCTAGGTTCTTCACTTGACCCTACACTCGATGGCCGCGTAGTGGAACGGTGTCCAGCCACCTTTGTTCTCGATCATGCAAAGATCAAGGCCTACTATTAGAAGCTCCCTTGTGACTTTCAAATCCCCCATGGCCGACACAATGTGTAATGGTGTAAGGCCACCGTGATTCAACTCCCTTGCAAAATTGGGCTTTCCTATTTTTCCTATTACGAGAGTACAAGGAAAGATGGATACGCAAATATAAGATTCGACACTCATGCATTGAAACATGAAATAGACTTGATGATGTCAATACATTCCAAACCGAAAAGGGATGAAAAGGCAATGATAATAGTGAGTTGACTGATGATAACACCATGTGACGATCATCACAAGCTTTTATACATGTATGCAATCTGACACGTTGAACTATGAACTTCCTAAAGTAGCTTGGAACTAGTCAGTTTCAACCCTGTCTTGACGATGTTTCCAAAGTTTAGCATGTGAGGTGTTTACGCCTCTATCCAAACACATTTAATGGTTTTGCATCAACAAATAGCACCAAAGCATCATGCTAACTTAGCCTTCTTCATCGTTGTCTTCATCATCTTCATCCATCTCTCTATTCAAGTTTGCAAGCTGAACGGGATCGATGGCCATCTTCTCAACCCAGAGAAAGAGACCACTCGGGATATTCCTCATGCATGAATCCAGCGTCAACAGCGGCTGATATACTTAGTCGGACCAGAAGCTAATATTGATTTTGAATTCCCATTTTCATCCAAATCCACATTCAAGTCAGAGTTCCGGACAAGCAGTTCTTGGGGTAGGAATGCTCTCTTTTGATTCATCGAGATGGTCACCATTTTCTGTCCCTTCAAGATCCTGATTTAAATTGTCCTACTTAGAAACATCTCCATCTCCATCGACTTCAAACTTCTCATTCTACACGTTGCATCCCCTCCAAGGCTCAACAAATGTATACTTAAATGAAATATGCCCCCTAATATCTATATGCTAAGCAATTTAATTTAATATTTTTTAAGGGCTAAATTTTAGTCCCTAATCTTCTATGTAATGAAGGAATGATTAGACCACCAAAATTTAGGTGTCAACAACTAGTTTTTTGAAGAAGATGGATGCAAAGTTGATTGGTGCTCGGGTATATTTGTCTTCAAGCGGGAGATTGTTATAGATGAAGCCAAATATTTTTAGGGGTTTTTTAGTCTTTTCCATCAAATTTGCTTTTAGGTTAAAAGTGATACATTTACATTAGCAATGGCAAAACGCTGGTCGTCAAGACGCCGAAAAAAGAAAATAAAGAGGCAAGAAAAAGAGAGAAGAAAAAGTGAGTTTTTCCTTTATGAGGGTTCTCAATCTTTTTGTGCCCCGATCTTAAGAAAAGATCATCGTTGTATTCCAACTTTTTTCGAAGTCTAGTGGATTCGCAGAGTGCCTCTACGCGGAGACATAGCCCAGGTTTGGGTGAACTTCGTTAACAAATTTTCTAGCATGTTCTTCCGATTCTATTATTTTATTATTATATTATGCTTGGTGAATTGTTTGCGGCGTTATTTTTCTAGAATCAACGTGCGATTTCATAACACCTTGAAGCGGCGAGACACCGGTAGTCTTGGGACATTGATGTCAAATGGGCATTGTGAGACTAATCTCATAACTTGAATTTTACCGATGAATTTTTCCGTTATCATTCAATCTTCCTGCATAATACATGCCAAGGAAGTCTATGTTCATCATTTTTTAAGGCATATTAATCTAGTCTATAGGAGAGTTTTTTTTTTTCTATGAGACAATCTATGGACATAATGTGACCATTAATAAATAAATAAATAAATGCTTGGCTATGGCCATGACTACAATGTAGACAAATTATTTTAAATTATGGACAGTTAATTATTGGGGAGTGAACTCCCTTTTGTTATTTTTTAGTAAAGTTATTTGGAATTTCAAGATATTTTGAATGTTTTACTCATCATTTTCTGTTCCACCATGAGTTATGTTCTCTATCAAAGACTCATTTTATATCTAAACCCATTGTTTATAAAAGTTGTCTTTTGTGAAATGTGCCTTGCTTTCCTATCCCATGTTTTTGTTATCGGGAGTTATTTATACGCTCATGTGCATTAAAAATAAATGGGTCGGCAACGCGTCTTGGGAACGTCACATTTGTATCGACCACAGAGAGATGTGCGTGTGCTCAAGGTTCGGGGCATGGCAGAAATGAGATACCTTAGTAGTAAAAATCAAACAATTCCAAATTATCTAAAAGACAAGCAAGATTGAGATATTGCTCTAATATCGGCTACTTCCGAGTAATATTGACACTTTTGCCTCTAAGTCTTTATAATGTGACTTCAAACTCCTTCTCTCGGTGCACTTTTACTGCGAATGACTTTCTGCTATTCTTACAATGAAAAGTTCATAATCTTGGCTTCGTCATTGAGTTCTATGATTATACACCACGAGCATATACTTAGACTGGCAATTTGCACCAATTCGATTGTGTGTCAAAGTGGATTGCAATTGAAATGTTAATGTCTATGCCTCTACTCCACTAATAACTTACCAGCCATCTAGGAGACTCTGGAACAAAGAACAAACCCAAAATTTGTATGACACGGGGAAT
The DNA here is from genome assembly GCF_016545825.1 of Eucalyptus grandis. Lineage (NCBI taxonomy): Eukaryota > Viridiplantae > Streptophyta > Magnoliopsida > Myrtales > Myrtaceae > Eucalyptus > Eucalyptus grandis. Next base: position 13,619,118 of record NC_052617.1, on the reverse strand, counting down.
GCAACCTAAAGATGAAATCACCAAGAATGACTTTTCTATATTTTCCAACTCATTCACCACATAACATAAAAAGAGGGAACTGAGACACTATCGATCGAGCCAAGATGCGCCAAGAGACAATGGTTCGAGAAAGTAAATCAACGAAAAGCCATAGCATATCATGAACTGCAATAGAAGCCAACTATATGTTAATGAGCAAATGAATTGTCTCAACTCAATTTCAATTTCTACGTTGTCCAAACTTTTTGACCTAATTGAATGCAATAAATGCTCCCCTAAACATACCCACCTTTACATTCCTCTCTTCCGAATGAAATGCATAGGCCGCACAAGAAAACAACACTAAAGGAGAACTGAAATATACAGGACAGCAAAGGGCTTTGCTCGGTTTTGCGATACTTCGCAAAATGACGGAGAGAGGGCCGACGAGAGATCACGGCACGAAAGGCAAGCGGTGAGCCATGAGCGGCGTCGGGGCGGCTAGGCGAGTGGCGAGCGATGTCGGCGATTGGACAAGAGGTGTTGGGGGCGATTAGGTGAGCGGCGTCGGGGGTGGTTGGGCAAGCGATGAGCGGTGTTGGGGGGCTGGGTGAGTGGCGGCGGCATCCACCGGGGACGAGCAACCCGGCGGCGTTGAGGGTGAGTGGCGTCTAGCGGCCGAGCTGTAAAGGCAAGTGGGGGTGACAACGTCGAGGGAGGCAAGGCGGGCGAGATTGGCATCCAACGGTGAGACGAGCGTGATCTAACGACGGCATCGAGGCAAGGGGCGTCCGGCGGTGGCATCGAGGGCAAGCGACGTTAGGGAGTGGGTAGAGGCAAAGAACGAGAGAGGAGAACCGAATTGACTGCGAGGATAAACACTAAACAATAAAAATTGATTTGGGGATTTTTAGGAACCCTAACCGTTCTAAAGGGGCCAGTTCGAAGCGAGAATTGTCGGTTCCTAGAAAAGAGAATCGAGAACAAACCGAACCCTCCGGTTCGGTTCTCTTGTTCCAGTTCTACTCGGGAATTGCGCTCACCCCTACAAGGGATCATGGCAATGTGCTTTCAAATGGATTTCAACTCAAGTCAAGAGTTGACAAGTTATTTCTCGAGAAAATGATCGAGGAATTGTGCCCTCAAATTGGTTCATTTGCAAGTTCATAATTGATGATTGTTACTGAAATTTGTTAAGCACCGAGGCAAGCTGTTATCTTTGTTGTGCGACAAGTCAAGGATCTCGAACTTGGTGGCATGGCACATTGAAGAAGGGACCTTTCTTGTAATATTATTACTCGCAATAACATAAAATAATGTGACAAGCGATGGAAGTGGAATAGGCCCTTCGAATTTGTTGTCGACAAATCTATTACAAACTAATGAGATGTTTGAGAAAATCTCTATGGGGTAGATTCTACCATGAAATTTGTTAGACCGCAAACCAAGGCCATACAATTGTGGTAGAAAGAAATGATGAGACGGCCGAATCGAAGAAGCGCCAAAACACACTTGACATGGCTTGAAAGTACGGCCATGGAAGATGCAACAGCGGGTTACAACATCATGGTGAGGGCAGCATATCTTTTTTCTCATTTCTGCCGACAACTCGTTGCAGCGTAGTACTACAGTACACCACACATTTCTTTTCTTTCTAGTCTTTTACTTTGTTTCAACCTTTTCTTTCCTGGTTAATATCACGATATACTTATGACAATTTATCAAAAATTAATCTTTTTAATCACAAAAAATTTCAAAATAGTACATTTATGATAAATTTACTTCCAATCAAAAATCCTAATCGGTGCATTTGTAACAAGTTTATCTTCCGTTAGTATTACGAAAAATCATAAATTGATACACCTCAGAAAATGAAGAATAGAATCTCAAATTGAAATATCCATAAACTCCTACGGGTCATTTAATAAGAGTGAAATTAGAGGAAACTTTACCGGTTTGGATTTTTTGATGATCAAAATATTAGTTTATAGTAAATTTGTCATATGTGTACCCATTTGAGGTTTATCGTGGCATTAACCCTTTTTTGTGCGCTTTAGTTTTCTGAAATTAAAGATGATAGCACAAGATTTTGGGGGCCAAGGAGATGAGCAATTCTAAAGTTACTGTGGTGTTCGGGTTGTTACTATTCTCCCATCAAATTGATCCACAGGTTAGCATATTGAGCAGTGCCACGGCCCTTCAAAGGAGTGGGTTGGATTGAACAAGCAAGCCGTGTTTGACATCCAGTGATGTTGAGAACGGCCCTCCGTATCCTTGGCTTTACTTGAAATGGATTTAACGAGGGCTTGATCAATGGGTCGACTTTTCAAACTTCTCAATGGCCCAATGGCAGGAGCGGTCAACAAGCGATGTTGACGAGAGTTGACCTGCCCACCAACGATGTTGTCGAAATGGTCCTGTCCTAACACGAACTAGCAGAAACTATCTCAAAACCCAAAGAACCGTTCTAAAAGTCGGTCCTAAACAGGTGGGGTTGGGCAGGCAAGTAGGAAGTGCGCCTTTCCGGGCCCTCCAAGCGACACCGTTCAATTTCTCTTTCAGGCATCACTTTCCTTCAAAATCTTATTGGGAACTTTGTAAGATCTAGTAGGCCAACCATTCGGCCCATATGCATTTTCTTCTCCATACGTATGAAATCTTTGTGCATTCGCGTGCATAATCATGCGAATTTTTGCTCAAACTATTGTACTTAGTAAAAGGGAACGGAGGAATTTTGATATACGTTTCTTCAAATCTTAACCTCCCCGCATCAATTGCTTCCTTGCCTAGGGAGGGAGGTTGAAACCAAAGTCAAGAAGAAAGTGATATTTCAATTTCCGTGCATAATAGAGTAGATATCCCGTTGAAAAAATAGAGACATCGATCGGTTTTCGATGGGGTTTGTGACAGATGTGCCTATGCATACATACTCTTTTAGAGACTCGTGGTCATGAGTGGGTGTGGGGTTATAATTGTTAGGGGCCTAATATAAAAGTTCTATTTTGAGCCTGAGCATTATTACTACGAAAATAATGCTAGAGAGGCTCTTATTACTCTGTTATTGAAAATAAAGAAAGAAAAAGAAAAGAAAAATAGAATGGGGCTGACCGGCAAGACATCATGGGCCCATTGGGCCGGGCTCGTCCTGCAATAAAAGCCCATTTCTCAAACAGATCGAACGGGAACTTGTTCATCGTCATTCAGACACGAACCCCCGGCGATTGCCACGCGAAGCCGGGGCAACTTCTCTCTCTCCTCTCTCCTCTCTTTTCTCCCAGTCTGTTGCATCTTCTTCTTCACTCGGCGAGCGAAGCGATGGACCAGACAGCGCCAATGGAGGAAGAATACTTCATGGAGGACACCTCCCGCTTGCTGGAAGCGGCTTCCGACTTCGCCCTCTATCCCGGTTAGGGCTTTTCCCAGTCTCCGTTTCGTTTCTCTTCTCGGTTTCCCGGAGTTGCTTTGTTTTCATTTCTTCGTCTCTCGTGGTGCCTGCTGATTCAGGCGTCCAGAACGACGCGGCCGCGAAGGAGTTTCTCGATCGCTTTCCTCTTCCCGTCATCATCAGGTGACGTGTTTCGCCCGATTCCGACTTCTTTTCTGCTTGATTCTTTTTTCTTCGGGCAAGCTTGTCGTTCTGTTTCCTAACCATTTCTTTTTATCATCTTCGCTGGATTTCTTCGTTCTTGCGATCCGACAGCAACTCGTGACCGTCTACTGTTTGTTGACGTCGTTTTTTGTTTTGTTTTGTGGCTTTTTGCTGATTCTGACTTGCTCAAGAAGTTATGAGAATCGTCTGTTCGATTTTGGTTTTCTCGTATTTGCAGTGCTTTGCAAGCCAGAGCGGATGTGCCTGGTCTCGAGAGTACACTGGTTAATTGTCTGGAGAGAGTGTTCAAGACCAAATACGGCGCTTCCTTGATCCCGCACTTTATGGTATGCTCGAAACCTTCGATAATCTTATGTTCCTGTACCATGGGAACCCTTCTGGATGGATTTGAATCGCTTCTCTATTGCGTTTGTAGTCTAGGCGGCTCTCTCTCCCCCTGTGCGCGTATAAAAGGATGAGCCTCATGCTTCCCCGATTTTTATTTGTTTGTGCAGCCTTTTGTACAAGTTGGTTTGCAGGCAGCTTCACAAGAAGTCAGATGTCTGGCTTGCAAAACGGTAAGTATGAAATAGGTTCCAACGCCTGCTATTGATTTAGGTCCAATGGATGATTTCTGTGTTCTGTGGCTATACAATTACAACACCAGATAGCACATGTTAACTTTTAAAATGCAGAATGCCAACCGCACTTAATTCACAGCTCTAACTTCCAATATCCTGCTCTTTAGCTTAGAGAATAAGCTGCCGACCTGTAGTCATGAGGTGGACCACCTTCATGAACTTGCTGTAGTTCAGAAATAGTGAGCCCATAGACAATCGCAAAATGAGCGCATCCAGTCATTACATAAAGATCTTTTAAAGAAAGTCAGCCATCCAATTCTAGAAAAAGCTTGGAGTTTTCCACATGTGGTCATTACTCCGCACCTCGCTTCACTTTTCTAAAACAAGGTTGTTGGTTTCCATCCTCCTAAGGTTAGATTGATGATCACCTTCTTTGGTGGGATTGGTTACAGACAAAGGGAAACAAAGTGTTTCTTGGTCGTTTACATTGATTTGCAGTTGATCCTAATTTGTCAAGATATATAAAAGATCACAAAGCTCCCGGTTGCTTATACTTGGTAAAACCTTCTGGTTTCTTATAGTTAGGAAAGGAAAAACATGTCAAAGTCAGTTTTATCAACTTGATGAGATGTTATATATGTTTCTTCTGTTTGTCCATATTTCTCCTGAATGATATTGGAATTTAGAAGTAAGAATATTTAGCAAGTTACTGAACTTAGTTTGAGGGAGATATTTACTGGAGCTATGTCTGGGAGAAATGAAAAGATGAAATGTCCACCCTGAATTCAAAGTTAAGTTATGCGGTGATTATATGTACCTCACTTTGAATTGTGCTCTTAGTTTTTTTTATTTCTTCTAATTATTATTTTTTTCAGGTGTCTTGCCTGTTGGAGAATTCGGATGAAAAGTCTTTGTCTGCTGTGAAGATAATTATTGAGTACAATATTTACCCACTTTTGCTTGATTGCCTTGTTAATGGGTAAGAACATAATAATGATTTTTTTTTTTTTTTCAATTGGCTCTGTATTATGGAATTTCTTGATCTTGACTGTCTACTCTATAGGCACGGTCTGTTGTTTAAATAGTGCTAGAAATGGGAAGTTTATGATACAGAGGAGGTTGGCCATGTAAGGGTTTCCAGAAAGGTAGAAATGAGTTTTATACATATATTACATAGAGGAAGATGGCCATACCTAGGGTTTCCACAAAGGTAGAAGTAGTATATACTTATATAGGTAGAGGAGGGACTTTTGAGACCGAAACCCCAGTCTTGTCGAGTAAAGCGGCAGCCACTATAGAGATGTCCCTGGATCTTGCACCACTAGTCATTGTGATGTCCATTAAAATTTTAAGATGAATTGACGCTCAACATGTTTGGTGATTTGAGATGTCAAGGAGATAGCATCCGAATTTCCTAGTAAAAGAAAATGAGATACACTTTGCTCCCCACTTGAAAAACTACCAAGGATTTTGTAGAAATGCCAGCTCTATTTGGCATTCAAAGCAATTTATCAACTGGGACTGATTTTGCTAGAGATGCCATTACTAGACATTCTTTAGCAGACTCATCATAGTGGTCCAGAGCTCGGTCAGTGAGATAGCGGGAATTAAGCAGCCTCTGCCCAGTAGCACCATCGGCTCTGTTAATAACTTTTATGGATGAAGTGAGGAAATCGAAAGAGAGGGGAAGTGAAGGAATTGGAAGGAATTTTGAGAGAGAGAATAGTTCTCTCCAAACTGACCTTTTGCTGCTGTTTATGCCTTTCTTAGCAGACTTGAAAAGCGTTACTGTTTTAAAGGGTAAATTTGTCATTATAACTTACATATGTTTACTTTTACCAACAATTCTCTTCTCTCCATAGTCTTCTATCCAAATGCTAAAGGAGAAAATTGCTCTCTGCAAACTTTTGGAACAAAGAGTTAATTGCTGTTGAGTAAACCATTATGTAACTTGGATGTATGGCATGGTATTCTCTTCAAGTTCAGAAACAGTCTCTCAAGACTCCTGCCTGGGTTTTAATAAAACTAAGCGGTGCTAATTTTAGTGATTGACAATATCCATGTTAGAATTACAATGATTTGGTCGGAATCTCTTCCTATCTTAGTGAAATGTAGTTCGTTTGTTCTATAGAAATGAACAAGTTGCCGCAGCTTCAATGGATGCTATTAAGACTCTGGCATGCCTTCAAAGAGGCACGGTAAGGATTTGACTCTGATCTGTGCTCAGACTTATTTCTTATGGCTTCGGTTTATTGATATTATAAGCTACTTACCTGAGATGGCTGTCTTATGTTTACCTTGCAGAACATTGTTTTTCCAGCCAGTGACAGTGAAGTTACGCATCTTAGAAACTTAGCAGCTCAATGCTCGTCATTGGTATGGATATGTACATGTTGTTACTTGAACAGTTGAACTTACATTGCCTTGCATCAGTTAGCCAGAACAAGTTCGATCAGCTGGTTACTTCCTTTGTCTGGACATATTTGAAGAAGGGTGATAGTCACCCCCCTTTCTATCCAAATTATTGATTACAAGTGATGATGCAAAATCCTAGGCACTAATGAATAGATAATTTGGTCATTGTGCTCAGATCTCAATCTTATGCGAAAAATCAACCAAGTGCTTTTGCAACGGTAGTTTTTGGTTGATTGTGATTTAGCCTTTGATGTAGACGTTATTATTGTACCATGAAGTCATGGAAGCTGATAGACGAAGTCCATACTTGCCTTTGCACTATGTTTGCATGTACGCCTACTTATGTACACTCGTAGAAAGTGGAGTACTGATAAAATTTCTAATTTCATAACCATGTTTCAGGGTCGTGTTCGGGTTCTAGCTTTGATAGTGAAGCTGTTTTCTGTCTCCAGTTCTGTTGCATCAATTATCTACAGTTCCAATCTACTAAGTTTATTTGAGGCAGAAATCAGCAATTTTCAAGATACCCTTGTAACTTTGAGTGTTCTGGAGCTCCTGTATGAGGTTTGTTAATCTCTATGCTTCTCCCTTTTCTCTTTCCCTAGTGAAGAAACATACTACTTGCTCATGCACTTGCAGTTTAATATTTATATGAGGGAGGTGATGTCCTTGGCATAGTGAACTACATACATCTGTAACACTTATTGAGTTTAATTGATCTATGTTCCTTTGTTTCCCTAAATTTTCGTAATTCCTTTTCTCCTTTGTACATTTAACAAGATGGTTGAGATCCGGCATGCAACGGAAATTTTGTCAAGGACTGCACTTCTTCAGCTACTTGCTTCTATCATAAGGTAATTGAGAGCTTTCAATCTTGTTCTGAATTTTAGTTTCTACAGGTCCTAAACTGTCATCACTACGATAGCTATCATTGTTTGTAGCAATGCATCGTTGGAGTCAATTTTGAGGTCCAGAGCAATGATGATTTGCGGAAGACTACTGTCCAAGGAGGACACTTATATGTTTACAGACGAATCCAGTAAGGCTGATCCATCATTTCTGTGCATTTGCCCAATATTTAGCTTTTGTAGTCATGAGGAGATTAATTGTTTGGTTGGTATTGCCTTATGTCAGCACATTCTAAGCAAATTTGTGCACTATAATAGCCTTCACGCTTCAGCTAATCTTTCTATCTCATCACAATTTAATGCAATAACTAATATTCAAGTTCTCACTGGTATAACTGAGGAAGTTGGTGTGCTTGATTGAGTGGCTTGTCTACGTTATACTATGGTTTCTGTAGCTTTTCTTTCAATTATAAAGTGACATTATTCTTGCGTGATTTGTTTGTCCCATTGAGAATTTGCATTATGGGTTTACTTGAGTCCTTGCCCTACTGAGTGATAATTCGAAGACACTTGCTTTGTAGTGCAGGTGTCAGAGTAGTTGTTTCTGCCATTGATGGGAGACTCAGCTCGTCAGAGAGTCTAGATACAGATGAATGTGAAGCTGCCCTTGAAGCATTAGGTCAAATTGGATTATGTAAGTACTTTAACCATAATAGCTGGTTACATGTAGGCTAGTAGAACTACGTTGGTTTGCCATAGCTTGTCTGGCTGTTGTGTTCCCTGCCACAAGGAGGAGCTTTTATCGGTTCGCTATTTCACGAATTAAATGAATTGTTACCATACATCGAAAGAGAGAAAATAAAGATTGCCTGCATGTTCCCTGCTAGAAGATGCCTAGCGTACTCATTCCATGCTGGTTTAACAGATTAGTGTACTTCTTTTTCCATCTCCAATCTTGCTGCAGTAGCAATCCTTTTTTTATTTATTTTTCAATTTGTACCCTCGGCCATGGGAAACTAAGATTTTCTCTTCTCTCTCTGTCTTTTATTTTGGCTTTCAGCAACTCAGGGAGCTGAGTTATTGTTGTCGAGCACATATCCTGTTGCAAGACATGTAGTGTATGCTGCCTTTGACAGACAAGGACGTGGTAAACAGCTGGTGAGCAGATATATGATGCTTTTGTCCATGCAACTCTTTCTCTGTTTTGTCATGATCAATTATCAAATTAAGGGGATCCAATTAGTGTGAATATCTTAAAAATTAATGATCTTTTATATAGCGTGAGATGGAGTCAGTCCTTGTAATTTGAGAAGGTGATGACATCAAAGATGAGAGACAAAGTGAAAAGAACATGAGTTACATACTGCATAAGTGAAAGCATGTCCCTTTTATAGAAGAAGTAAGAGGACTTTTAGAAATGATATTTTAATTACGTTAGAGTTTCATTGGTTCTTCAGACTGTCTAATTTGAGTGACCTATTCAATGGATGTTTTCCCCTGGATATGTGCTATGCCTAGATTTTTCTACTGTTATCATGTTCACCATTCTTGCCACAATCTAATGAAGTTATGTTGACTCCATTTTCACATGTGCTATGTTATAAGTACTCATTATCTTAGGCAGTTTCTCTCATCACACATAAATGTACATGCTTTCATGCTTTCGCCAGAATAGTGCAAACTGTGGTTAGCTTCTTGAGAGTTTGTAACTTGTCAAATCTTTGTACTGTACGTGTCTTGATTTATGGCTTACTCCATGACAAACAGTAAGCCAAGGTCAAAGATTTTACTTGTATCTCCTGTGGTAGTTTATTTATGATATGATATTGAATTGCTCAGGCTGCATTGCATGCACTGGGAAATTTGGCTGGAGAAGCTCGGTCAGATAATAGTGTAATACTGAATGGTTCTGCAGAAGAAACCCTTAGACTCTTGATATATGAGGCTGCATCCAGGAGTCCAAAGCTGACACCATCGGTAAGTCGAGTTCTTTTGTCCACTTTTAGTGTGTTAGCTTATGGTAGTGGCTCATCTTTGTAATCTGTTCTTTGGTTGATGAGGTTCAAGAGCAAAATGGAGATTTTAAATATGAATTGTCTAGAAAAGCTAGTGATATGAAATGAAACTTAATTGATCATTTGTGATAGTGGAATGTGCCTGATATTTCAGAGAAGGGAACAAAGAAGCAAAATGGTGATATAGCAGTCGAGGAAATTAAGGACAACCTAGATTAACAAGAGGTCTCAAAATTGCCTTCAGCTTATTTTAGGTGCAGTGTTTGCGAAATCCATATTAAAGCTCATGAGCAGGTTGGCAGATCCCATATTTGGGAGAAAATTCTATAGTCATCAACAGCAGTTCCTTTGGGTCATTGACTCATTGCGACCTTGAGTATACTTGTAATCTATATTGACATGAAGTTCTATGATCTCATAATGAACTCACGAGACTGACCTGTTTAGAGTTTCTCATCTTTTCTGTCTGTTATTTTATTTTCTTCTGTGGAATCTCTTCCTTTAGTGCTTTTATGTCTATTTTAGAGCAAAAGCTAGGGAGCATGACTAACTAGCTGTTGCATTCACGCACTGAATAGAAACGATACATCTCCTGACCTAGTGAGATGAATGTGTGATGGATATAAGTCATTAAGCAACAGCCTTGAAGACAGTATGTCGAAACTGTTGAATGCTTGTTTAGCAACTCCTTAATTGGGTGTTTTAGCTCCTTTTTCTTTTTCCTTCCAATTGCTGAGCTTGTGCCATGATTCGCAGGGCCTTTTCCTATCAGTTCTTCAGCAGGAGGCAGAAACTCGTTTAGCGGTGTGTCATTTACAGATCTCTCTCATTTTTATAAAATATTACTCTGGACAAATGTGGAACTTGCTCTGCTTTGGATTTGGGTGCAATTATTACTGTTTATGTATGTTCCTTCATGCATAACATGCATCAACCAACCTTGGATTTTATCTATAAAACCATTCAGAGTTCTGAGTATTTGGCAGATCCTCCTTCAGAATCTTATCCTTGGGTAGTGTGTTCTACGCTTGCTTCTTTAGCTGAAGAGAAAGAGGGGAGGACTGGAAATAGATGATTTTGTTATAGGAATTATGAATCAAGTTGGTCATTACCTTTCTGGTTGTTTCCTACTCTTTCTCAGTTTTACTATTGTGCATCCACTTATGGTTACAGCAAGCAGATCCATTTGGTAATCAGGAGCATCAAGTAGGATTTCTTCAATTTTCCAGGAAACATAATGATTGGTTCTATGTTATTTTCCTATGCACAAAAAGAGGAAAAAACTTTTTGTAGGAGCCAAGCTTTGTTCTTCCTTAGATGTAAAGTATACATAAACTAAAATAATCAACGTGTAAGTGTAAATTGTTGTTCTGGTCCAAAATTGGAGATTGACCGATGAATGTTGAGATCTATTTGATGGTTTTTAGCTATGTGCTTAATGAAGCTCATTGCTATTTGTGGTTAATTTTGCTTGTCAGCCATTGTGATGAGCTTGATATTTCCAGGGTTATAGGCCGATTACAGCTTTGGTAGCTAGGCCATGGTGCCTGATGGAGATCTGTTCAAAAGAAGAGATAGTAGATATCGTAACTGACCCGAGCATTGAAACCACAAAAATAGGTATTTTTATATTGCTCACTTTCCTATTCACCATGTTACGGAAGCACCGACATGATCATCAGATGGAGATGTTATCCCTTGAAGCATGTAGGATGGAGCTTTAGTAATTATGTCAACGCTATTTCCTTAAGCATAAGTGTTTGTGATTACATATTTTGGACCATAAATTTGTTAAAGGTGATCTTGTGAAAGTTCTTTTTATATTTTCTGTTTTTTTTTTTTTCTCCGTTTCTTCTGCTTTTGTTGTTTGCGGGGATGTGTCTTTGGGCCTTTCCTGCAATCTTGTTTATTTCTAAGTCCATTAATTTGAGTGGTGACTTAACAAACGCACAAATGCACACCTAGTAGAATTCATCTGGAGTTGAATCTCTCTCTCTCTCTCTCTCTCTCTCTCTCTCTCTCCCTCTAGCAGCGCACGCTTTTTATTTTTATTTTTTATCCTTGTGTTGAGTGGGTTGAAGCATTATCCATCGCTTGCCTCTCATTTAGCGTTTTAATTTGGATGGTGGACTTCTCAGGCATGGAAGCTAGGTACGGTTGCTGCCAAGCAATACACAAAGCTTTCACACGTTCAACCAAACTGATGAGCGATCCTTCTCTGGCTGGAATTGCTAGCAAGGTAAGATACACAAAGCGGAATGCATCATCTCCATGTTATGCCTTGGCGTACCAAGATTTTATTTGTTATGTAGAGACCCGGGTCGTGTGTCTTTGTGACTTGATGATGTTCCCTTCTTTGCCCACAGTTGCAAGATGCTGTAAGAAGGGGTCCCTTTCTTGCAAGAAGGCGTTCCGAGGCTCAACCTGTTGTAATGACAGCCGAAAGATTCTAGACAAAGTCAATCTCCCAGAACTCGGGAGGAGCATATACTAGTCCGTGCTCAAGGCCGTCTTTCTTCTTTGTGCTCGGAAAAACATGCCCGCTTCGAATGCTTGCTTGAATTATGGCGTTTTCGGACATGAACGGAACTTGTAAATCTCAGCAGATTATAGGGGAGAATTACCAAAAAAGTCATAAACCTATTGCAATTGTGCCAATTCAGTCCTAAACTTTTTTTTTGACCGATTTAGTCCTAAACCTTTTATAATTGTGCCAATTCAGTCCATCCGGCCAAAATTGACCGGCCGGCGCTGACGTGGACACCAGCCATCCAGCGAATGCTGACGTGGCATTTTTTTAAAATTTTTTTTTTTAAATTTTTAAATGTTTTTGATTTTTTTATTCTTTTTTAAATGATTTTCTTAATTTCTTTTATTCTTTCCCCTTTGTCTTCTTCCTTGTTTTGTCTTTTTCCCCTGCACCTTCTTCTTCAACCTTGCGCCATCTTCTTCCCCGAATCTTTCTATTCCTTCTGCAACTTAATCGAACCAGAATTTTTGGTGACAAATCAACCTCTATATGCGTAGTATCCAGCATACACATCGCCACCGAACCAACACCAACCGGCGGTCACCTGCTCCAATCGACGGTCAACAACTCGGACGCTTACTCGGCAATCGCAACAATCAACGGAAAATCTTTACACGAGATTAATTTCTTCCATGCTTGGCTTTCTAGCAAGCATATAATCACCAGTGAACTACAAATCACAGAGACGAACCGACTAGGGTGGCCTTGAACCACATGGCACGCCGGCGGGGGAAGATTTCCGGCGAGAGGAGGATTTACGGCGAGGATTGAACCCGAGAGAACGTTCTTCGGGCGGCCGCACTTAGAGTGGTGAGAGATGGGAAGAAGGATGGAGATGGTCGAGGTGGCTTGGTCGAGCCTATCGAGGAGAAGGAGCGGCGCTCCCAGAAAAAGAAAAGCCCCCGCTCTCTTTCTTTCCTTTCGCCTCTCCCTTTCTCCCTCTGAAATCGGGAGAATTACCAAAAAAAGTCCTAAACCTATTGTAATTGTGCCAATTCAATCCTAATTTTTTTTTTTGACAATGTAGTCCTAAACCTTTTACATTTGTGTCAATTCGGTCCATCCAGGCCAAAATTGGCGGCCGGGACGTGGCATTTTTAAATATTTTTTTATTTTTTTCGAATTTTTAATATTTTTGGAATTTTTAAATTCTTTTTTTTTTTTTTTTTTTTCCATAATCTTCTTCACCTCTCCCAGGCCGGCCGGCGGGAGGCGAGCCGGCAAAGGCTCCCCGCCGGGCGGAGGCAAGGGGGCGCGGCGAGGCCGCCGGATCTGGCGAGGTCGGCCTCGCCGGCCAATGGCGAGCTCGCCCCCCGGCCGAGGCAAGGGGCAAGGGCGAGGGCGAGCCCGCGAGATCGCGGCTCGGCCTCGCCGGCCGTTGCGAGGGCGAGGCCCGCCCGAGATCAGCGAGCTCGAGCCTCGCCGGCCGTTGGCGAGGCGAGGCCCGCCGGATCGGCGGCTCGGCCTCGCCGGCCACCGGCGAGGGCAAGGCCCCACCAGATCCGGCGAGCTCGGCCCTCGCCAAGGCAGGGGCGGAGACGGGGAGGAGAGAGAGACCGGAAGAGAAGAAGCGGCGGAGCGGGGAGGCGGTCGACCGGGCGGGGGAGGGAATCGGGGAGGCGGAGCCGACTTGAGGAGACGGCCGGACGCCCTCGCGCGCCGCGACGAAGAAGACGAGTCCCTCCGCCGAATTCCCCGATTCGCCCCACCGAACGAACGGCTCGGCTTGATTCCGGACCGCCGCGAAGCTCTTAGATTCCGTCGGCCGAACCTCGCGTCAATGGCGGCGTCCGCTTGCAACCGAGCGATGCGGCGAGCCGACGTCCCTCGGACCGGCCCTCAAATCGGGCGTCCGATCGTCTCCTCGGCTCGGCTTCGCCTCCCCGATTCCCTCTCCCCGCCGGTCGACCGCCTCCCGCCTCCGCCCCGGCCTTGGCGAGGGCCGAGCTCGCCGGATCGGCGAGGCCTCACCCTCGCCCGGCGGCGGCGAGGCGACCTCGCCGGATCTGGCGGGGCCTCGCCCTCGCCGGCCCTTGCCTCCGGCCGGCGGGCGAGCCTCGCCCGGCCGGCCGGGAGGCGAAGAAGATGATGGAAAAAATAAAAAAGAATTAAAAATTCCAAAAAAATTTAAAAATTCGAAAAAAAAAAAATTAAAAAATATTTTAAAAATGCCACGTCGGCATTCGCGGTCCACGTCGGCGCCGCCGGCCAATTTTGGCCGGATGGACTGAATTGACACAACCGTAAAGGTTTAGGACTAAATTGGCCAAAAAAAAAGTTTAGACCGAATTGGCACAATCAATAGGTTTAGACTTTTTGGTAATTCTCCCTCCGAAATCTCTCCTCCTCAAAGCGTTCCTCTCTCTCCCCCTTGCGATATGGTTTCAGCCAAGAAAGAAAAGATGCCCCACCCGTCTCTGTGTGAGGAGAGCTTCCAAAGAACCCCAGAACGTTTTGATGCGGCCTTCTGCGATTCCCCAAATAACCAGTGAGCCCCCTTTGCTTTCCCTCGCGAGCGCTCCTGTATTTCCTTCAAGCTTTCCCTCTTCGTGAAAGTTCCAGGCGGTGCAAGCAAGAAGAATGTTCTACTCTCACCTGACTTCTCACCCCCAAAGGTCTCCTCGGCCAGAAATCATCATCCTCTCGTTTGTCTCCGGTTTCTCTCAGCAAGCAACCTCTCTCTCTCTCCAATGGCCGGCGAGGGGAAGGAGAAGATGGAAAAAAAAATTTAAAAAATTCGAAAAAATAAAAAAAATCATATTTAAAAAATGCCACGTCGGCGTTCTTCGGACGGCGGCATCCAGTCCCGGCCGGCTAATTTTGGCTCGGATGGATTGAATTGGCACAATTATAAAAGGTTTAGGACTAAATTGACAAAAAAAAAAAAAAAAAAAGTTTAGGACTGAATCTGCACAATTACAATAAGTTTAGGACTTTTTGTAATTCTCCCGGTTATAGGACCCAACTTTTGGTTAATCCCCTAAGTAAAAGCGTACTGCCATCGTCTCGTTATCTCCGGGGTGAGATCTCTATGCAACCATTTTTGGGGATTGAAATGATGCAGTGTGGCCAGTATTTTAGAGATCAACGACAGAGATTGCTAAATCACCAACGTGATTAGCAGGGTGATTAGCAACTTGCACCATGATCAGTACCTTATCAATGATCGTGGTTAGGAACATTTTCGTCATTAGCAAGTCGCTCGTCTCGGATTAGCAGGAAGTATCTCAAGGCGATTGACGAGGTTCCTTTATAAAAAAATATCGAAAATTACTGATTTAGCTTTTTATACAAAAAAAAAAAAAGAAAAAAAGGGCCTCGGTATTTTATTGATTGGCTACTTTTTCATTGCGCTTAACGAAATCTGTTCGAAGTGTTTTTCAGTAAGTTTCAAGAGGAAGAATAGAATAACTCGCCTCTTCTAATGGCCTGCCACGCCAGCACAACTTAACTTCCTTAAAGAAATCGAACCTTAATATGATTCTAAGTAGAAAAAGCACTTCTTTTCAACGTTGTAGATGGTATGGTAGTATGTATTTATCTTTTTGTGCCTATATATTTTCAGAAGAATAGCAATTTCCAAAGTGGAAAAATAACTTTAAATTTATAAGGAATAATTAACCTTTTTTTTTTTATCGTAGTTAGCGTGTTTTCAGAGAAAAAAAAAAGGGGTATGTTTTCTCATGTAGAAAGTATATTTCAGTATGTCAGTATTTACTGCAGTTAAAGCTTCTATTCAGTCCGTAATTTCTCAATATATAGTTAGCAATTTTTATGGAGGAAAGTTAGCTTTCGATTTAGCAGAACTTTAGTAGCCTCAATATTTACACGAAAAATTAAATATCATTATAAAAATGCAGAGGAGTCGAGTGAGATTTGGTTAAAGCAATAATAAAAAGAATCAAAAGAAAAACCTTAGTCAAGCCTAATTGCAATGATTGAAATAATCTCTAAACTCTAGCATGCAAATTTTTAATTTTTAATTTGTTCAATTTAATCCCTGAACTTTATCTCGATGCGTAATGTGTTACTTGAACTTTTAATCAGTTTAATGTGATCCATGGACTCGTGTTAC
This sequence comes from Eucalyptus grandis, assembly GCF_016545825.1. Classification (NCBI taxonomy): domain Eukaryota; kingdom Viridiplantae; phylum Streptophyta; class Magnoliopsida; order Myrtales; family Myrtaceae; genus Eucalyptus; species Eucalyptus grandis. The sequence continues at coordinate 13,603,086 of NC_052617.1, read as the reverse complement.
ATGTTTAATTCAATTTTTGAACTTTGTATGAAAATATCCAATGTAATCTTCTCATTTACTCATATTCAAGAATAATAATATTTTCTTAAAGTGTGGGGATTAAATTAAATATCTATCGAAAGCTTGAGAATCATGTTAAAAAAAATTAATTAGAGGACTACATTACTCATCAGTATAAAATTTATAAATTACATTGAATAAATTAAAATTTTATAAATTATATTATATAAATTTACGCACTAGCAAGGGGCAAAGTAGGGAATTCGGTCGTTTCCGCTGGCTAACTTGCAGCGACGGAGCTTCTACAAGATAAGGAGGCAGCGGGAGAAGAAGCTTCCCGCAGAGAAAAAATGGCGAGCTTATCTTCTTCTTGCTTCGCTGCTCTTCCCTGCAAATTCAAATCCCTCTCCCTCCACTCCTCTCCTTCTCCTTCTCACGGCCGCATCGCTTTCAGTTCCCTCCAGTTCTCCGCCAGCGTGTCGCGCGACGTTTTCTGCGCCGGAGGTAACCCTCGCCGACGACGGCCTTCCGATTCCCCCTCCCTCGCCGCCTCTTCTTCTTCTTCTCGGGCCTCTCAGCTCCGTTGCTCGTTTCTTCGTTTTTTCAGGTCGCCTGGCGGTGAGCGGCGGCGAGGGGCGGCGGCCCCGTTTCTCCGTGGTGTGCGAGGCCGCGCCGCAGAAGAGGGCGGACTCCGCCGTCAAGAGGGCTCGCCAGGCCGAGAAGAGGCGCCTCTACAACAAGGCCCGGAAATCCGAGGTCAGGACGCGGATGAAGAAGGTAGTAGCATGGCGTGGCGTTCGTTTCGGTTGATTTGATTATTGTGCGAAGCGATTCCGTTACGCGAGCTCTCGGCTGATCACCGGTCTCCGGTGAAGTCGTCCAAATGATTTTTGTTGTCTATCCTGGGGGGTGTTGGTCCTGGCATTTCGGATCCTTTTGATTAAGTTGTGGTCATGCAGTGCTGTTCTGTGGTGGGTAGCTCTTGTGCTTGATATAATGCCTGGCTCTTTTTGTTGAGCTTGATATTATATCAAGGTCTTGTGCTTGACATAATGCCTTGCTCTTAGAAAGCTAGGGTGAGATAGGATATATCTGAATGCGTCAAGAATCTGGGGTAGAATGGTGGAGAAACTCTTTGTAGGTGCAATGCAAATGGATCGGAGAATAAGGGATTGATAGCATTGCAAGAAGATGTGGCCGTGCGATGACTGCATAGCAAAAACTGAAACATGCATAAGTAGGGTGCGGCAGATTTTGCAGGATGTGCTCTTTATGATTCGACTGAGTAAATTGTGTTTTGGTGGATCCATTGGATGCAAATTTAATATCAGGCATGATTGGTCATCACATTTGGTCATTCAGCTTGTTAGAAAAATTTCACATATGTCTGAGGGCTGGATGTGGTTATGGTTTCAGTATCCTTCCAGTGAAAAAATATTTCAGTGCTGGTTGTAGTTCTGTTTAGCATACAAAGGTTGTTGGCATGAGCATTTACTTTTGTTTATGGTTGAATCGTAAATGAAGGAGCACTAATATAGTAGCCTCAAGTTAGCTCAAAACCATATCGTTTTGCAAATTTCATTTTGCCACACCATAGGAAGCTTCATTTTGTCAACAGACATTGAGTATGTAAATTAATGTGTAATTTGATAGCATCAGTCTGATCTATTAAGAATCTACTTGATAAGCGTTATCAGATTGCTCTCTATTGTAATTTACCAAGTATAGGCACAGAACAAAGACTTCCCTTTAAGATTTCTGGGAGTATAGCATGACCATCAAGCATATAGATGTTGTTAGTGTTTGTTGAACTTTTTTGTGTAAGATCAAGAAAATCGCATGTGATATATTCATTCTCAGATTGTTTGTGAGTCTCGCAGTTGTGATGTCCTGCATTAAATCGGGAGAAAGAGGAAAAAAGAGAAGAAAAAAAGTGGGGGGAGGGGACTGATAAGATGACTCTTCTGCTGTTTATTGTTCTAGCATCTGCTGCAGTGGGATGGGTGCTGGTATTCATCACCACGAAAAGCTGAAGTTTTGCTGATGTGTCACACCATCTGTGCCAAAAGCTTTCAACATTCTTTCTGATAGTTTGTTTCTACTATAGCGTTCACTTTTCTATTTTCCAGGTTTTGGAAGAGCTAGATGGGCTTAGGAAGAAACCTGATGCGCAAGCAGAGGAGATCCTGTCAATTGAAAAGTTGATTGCGGAGGCTTACTCTGTCATCGACAAGGCAGTGAAGGTGGGAACTTTGCACAGGAACACTGGGGCACGCAGAAAGTCTCGGCTCGCCAGGAGGAAGAAGGCTGTTGAAATCCACCATGGCTGGTATACCCCTGCGCCGGCACCTGCGCTGGCTGCAACCACTTGACTGTACTTCTCTATAAGCCTAGAAGGAGGTTATGGAAAGGTTTTGCATCGTGAGTATTGTACATTGGTAACCATTGCCCATCTTTTCTGGCCCTTTGGCTGGTTGATTAAAAGACTGATTTTCCTATATGCCCCATGTTGAATCAAAGAGGACCGACATTCTTTGATGTTTCAGTGGGTATGGATCATGAAGAGTGAAATTGCGTCAGGTAAGAGGTGATGAAACACGAGAATTCTCGATTGTGTGAAATCAAAGTCGAAATTGAAATAGTTCTGTCCGGAAGCATATCCATTATTCCACCCACCCCCAAAATGATGGACTAGGAGGAATTATAGATTCACTCTCTTCATCTTTCCAAAAATTTTACCGAACGCCCAGCTTTTTCTGGGCTGAGTTTCGTAAAATCAGAGTTAGTTGTACGATTCTGCGTAGGAAAACCAAAATGGTGTCGTAAAATCAAGTTAGTCATACAACGTGAAAAGGTGAAATCAGGGAAATGTGTCAAAACATTCTCAGTGCTATCATTCCAAATTGGAACGCAGCTTCCAGATCGAATGTAACATAATTCTCACCTTTGAAAACAGCGCGATCAAAAACGCTTTTGAAATTCGTTTTTAAGTTGAAAGCTTTTTATTTTGACGATTCAAGCTGGTTTAAACTAATGATAAAAAGCTTCTTTTTTACTTTTAAATTTTCCGTGTAAATGAAGACAGAAAACCTTAAAACGGCCGATTGGATCTTATAAGATTATAATTTCTCATTTCTTCCTCCCCATTTCTTGTATTGATGTGTATGAATATATCCCCTCCCCACCAGTTCTATGAGACTAATCAAATCACATATCGGGAATTTTGTGCCGAATTCCACCGAACAAACCCAAAAAAAGATTACATGAAATCTCTGGCTCTAAATTAACGAAATTCGGTCGAAAGAACGAGGAAAATAATCATAGAAACAAAAAAAAACAAAAACAAAAATGCAGTCCGTTTTTTCCCATGCTCAAAGAAACCGCAGAAGAAATAAAAGAGCTAAACGAGGTGGACACGAGCCTTCGCGATCGAGTTTGAAAAGGAATTCGTCTTCTTCTGTGCTTCCCCGTGCGCAACATCCCATCGACGTCCAGAGAAAGAGATGGCTGCTTCTCTCTGTCGCCTTTATTTCCCCTCCCCGTCGCTTCCCGTATTTCAGGCAACCGGCCTCTTCTTGCTCCTTCTCCGAAGTCCCTCTGTTTCTCCAGAAACCTCTTGCCCAGTACCTTCTCCCCAGGTGATGTCCTGCATCTATCTCATGTTGTCTTTGATCGTCAAAGTTCCCGACTTTTTTGAGAGTTTCCCTCGTAGTATGATGAGAAAATTGAGGGTCCAAGATTCAGTGTATGATCGCTCGTGATCAGCTGTTTGCTGTAAAGTTTCTGGCGTGGAAAATTTGGTGTTTGTCATCCGAACTGTAACTGCATAAGAAAGATTGAATTTTGACTCTCTTTTTTTGTGCCATGTCATTTCATTTTCATTTGTCCAGGGTGCATTTCTTTATCAGCGAGGGATGCGAAGAAGCCACCTTGTCATTCCCTTGTCTGCATGTCATACAGATATGCTCCTGATTCGACCCTGAGGAAGGTGTGAATTTTTAGAAGATAAGGGGGTTCTCCTTTCTTTTCATGTGGACTTGATGAGTACGCTCATTCTTGGTTCCTGATGTTTGTACATGGTTCGATCATTGAGCTGATGATCTGATTATGGGGTGTTTTTTGATTTGGGAAAAGCAGAAGAAGGCAAGAAAGAGAGGCGGTGATCCAGGGAAGAAAAGGAAGGCTAGGAGGAAGAGTAAGAGGAGCAAGAAGAGTGTCAAAGTGATCAACCTGCTCTCAACTGCCGGAACTGGATTTTCTTATGCGAAGACGAGGAGTGTTCAATCCAAAGACAAATTGAAGTGTCGGAAATACGACCCTGTCCTGCGTCAACATGTTCTATTTCAAGAATAGAAGAAGGAACCATCCCGACTCAAAGAAGTTTTGATCTATATCTAAACCTTTTGCTGGAGCATAGTGCATGCTTTGGTCGGAGAATCTGGTGTCCTGGTGACTGGAAAAGGTATGCTTCCTTGGTAGGAAGCAGTGATGTATAGAAAGACCATATGACCTTTTGAGATGCCTATCTATGTAGTATGCACATGCTTGTTTTCGGAGATGAAGGTTTGACAAGTGTAAGGAAAGCAACTTCTATGAAAGCAAATATTGAGGTATGACTGAATGATACAAGAACATCAAGCTATTTGCCAATTAGAGAGTTGGATGCGAATATTTTTCTTGCTTTCAGCAATGACAGTTCATCCAAGTACATGTATTCTGACATGGTCGTCAATCATGATATTTACGTGCGACAAAGATGCACCTATGACAGACTTTGTCTTCAAGGCACTCCTTGAGTAACCCTTTCCTTTCCTCCTTCGTGGATGCTGCGCTGATTCATCGCCGTTGAGGGTTCTCTGTCTCCTGTGATCACCTTCTTCTTCCATAACATTAGAGTTCATGTCATTGACCAGTATTTCAGTCCTTGGTTCAGGCCTCATTCCCTTGGAAACCATCTCCTCGAAATAATGCAGTGCTTCCTTCAATCTACCTCGCTCATGAAGTGTGTGAATCATTATGGTGTATGATCGTTGGTCAGGTCCTAATCCACTTATCTCCATATCATTCCATGTATTTCCTACTCTTTCCTGACAATCCCAGCCCAAATACAGCCTCAAAACCAAATTGTACAAGTCGCTAGTCATCTTGCACCCATTTTTCTCCATCTGCTCTAATAGCTTAGGGACTTCTTCTGGTTTCTTTAGGCTCTTGAGCAAGTAACTGAAAGTGATGGCATTTGGCAAACAATCTCCCCCAATCGATTCCATCTCGCTCACGAGCTCCTTGACCTTCTCCATCCTCCCAATCTTGCACATGTGCTTGATGAGCGAGTTGTACGTCGCGGCATTAGGCAGACACCCTCGATCCTTCATTTCATGAAAAACTTCCAGCGCTTCAGGAATCCTCTTCTTGAAACAAAGTGCATCGATGACACAGTTGCAGATCACCACATCAGGACCCAATCCCTTTTGCCACATTCCTCGAAACAATCTCATGGCCGAACCCAACTTTCCCTTCTTGGTCAGCGCCTTGATGAATATTCCATAAGTGAACCTGTCCGGGGTGCATTTAGATGCAATTATGTCCTTCCAAAACCTCTTGGCCTCACGAACATCTCCTAAAACGCACCATCCATTGAGGATGATGTTCATCGTCCTTATATCAGTGCCAAACTCATTTTTCACTGAGTAGAACAGAGTTTCTGCTGACTCTACATGCTTATAACGGCATAACCACAACAAAAGAGCCTGAAACGCCACCAAGTCGGTCTCAAGTCCGAAATCTCTCCTGCCATGGAAGATGTCGATTGCTTCATCAACCTTATGTGCAGCTGCATATCTATTCAGTAAGACCCCATATGTCCTCTCATCAAAGAGACCCTTTCTTTTCGACATTTCCTCGAGCACCTGCGTTACTTCTCCAAATCGATTCATCTTGCCCAAAACATCAAGAATCTCGTTATAAACAGCAGATCCAGGTAAATAGCCATTCTTTCTAGAGACCCAGTTGAAGAATACGTAAGCAGGTCTCCAATCCGAAACGTGCCGGCTTATTACATCCGTGACTAAATCATCATTCAAAGTGAAACCGCATTGATCGAGCGCTTTCTCGGTCTCTTCGCTTGAGCTGCCCCTCAGATTTCTTAGCATATTCTGGATAAACGTAGCCGAACGTTCACCTGGGTATCCCTTAAATCCCTCACAATCATGAGCTTCCGTGACGGCATGAGCCCAACGGACGGCATATCTACACTCGCCTCGAGTAGCACCCAAAAACAGAACCCTAGATAGATTAGCATTTGCAGCGCACTTCGACGAGGAGACGAATGATAAAAGACGAGACAAAAAAGGAGGCGAAGCCATCGTCTATGATTCCGTCCTCACGAGCAGACAGCTTCTCACCGGCATATGGTCGAGCACTTGGTGTGCGCTCGACCCATCGACCTGGAGAATCCGCAATCTGACCACGGGCTACCCATTTACCTTCATCGTGGGTCGGCCCCCATCACAGCCATCATCAAGATCGCAAGTTTCAACTGTTCAAATCCAAACAAAAGCCAAGCCCATGGTCAAGACACCCGTTTTGGGTCTTCCCCTGTTGAAAAAACAAGTGCTCCCCCTTAATTCACGCCGTACCAAAAGTTTCGCGTAATCGGTTTATCATCGAAACAGTTAACGGCAGAAATGCGCAAAACCCAAAGTAAGTCGGAACGCCAGACGTGGTTTCTAGACAATCGATTTAGGGTTCATCGTCGTACGACAACGAGAGAAACGATGCTTCAATGTCACCTCTGCCGAGGTGGTCCCGTTGCGGTCGGCATCGGAGACGATGCCGTGTTCCCTCCTCCCCCAGTCATTGTCGAATGGGCGCGGTCGGTGGTCGGTCCAGTTTTCACGTGGGCTCATCAAACGACCGCCGCTATTTATACATCTCCATCTCGCATTTCATACCATAAGCTTAGAAAAAATGGTCAATCAATCAGCATCAGCCATAAAGATTCCGCAACGGCACCGAGTAGTTTCCATCTTTTAGGAGAAAATCACCTACAAATTAAAATGGCGCGTCGTGAATGCCTGGCCACAAAGAACCCTGCTTAGATTTGTAATGACCCGATCCGATCCATGCGGACTAAGGCATTGAATTCTAGTTCGGTGTTGCTCAACCTTGTCCCCAATTATGCACTCATCAAAAGTGTACTACTCTGATATTATGTCTCGAAAAAAAAAAAAAAAAAAAGTACTCACATGACGATCATCTCAGGTGGGTCTTTGCACTTGAATTTTCCATCCAATGAATTTCGTACCAAATCACAATCCAATGCACTTCCGCCTTATTTTACGAGAACACGGTATAATCCTAGCCGTTCCGATTAAAATGATTCTTGAAGCACTTCGATATGGACCTTCGTTAAGTCCATTCAGTTTTCATCGGGTTCACACCTACTTAGTGCGCGCGAGCGCTCGACGCACATAAACACGTCCCCACATCAATATACAAGGTTGGTGTTTCGATTGGATTGAAGACCGAAATGAAGTGGGGCGTCCATTATGAAGTTTCCCAATTCTCGAGCCGATTATGAACATCGCCATCGAATTGCATCGCGGCACTAAGGTCCTCCGGGACATATGGCATTCGAACACGTACCCCTCCGTTACGCACGCACGCACGTCCGAATGGAGATGGGCTGATAAAATAACGTTGTCATCTCGACATGTCCCGCGACGCATGATTGCGAAAATTCAAAATCATTTTTTTCCGGGCCGAGTGGAATCATTCCTGCCGGTCGATCGCCAGCACTGCTAGATTCTGCTTGTTTGCCGACAAAACCTGGAATGGACACGGAGAGAACATTTTCGTGATAATTAATGTGGATCCTGTTTAATCGAACGGTCACGATGAAATCTGATTCATCAGAGATCTCTTTTTTTCTTTTTCTTTTTTTTTGGTCGAACGTCAGAGATCAGATCCGGGTGACTTTTTGGAGATCGGATGTTCTCCGGGTTTTCTCTTTCTTTTCTTAAATGCGCCGTTCGTTTTTTTTTAAATGGTTTTTTAAATTTATTGCTAGTTATACTAGTCGGAGCTTCTGGTTGACTCCGTGGTTAGGGCAGACCGATGGCTACGGTACGCGGTACTAGGAGTGCCGACGGTCCTCATTATTGTCCCCATTGGCAGCCCGACTACGACCTAAACCTTCCGCGGTCTCCCTCCTGTTTCTTTCCACGGCGCGTCTTCGATCTCAACGCGTGTGCCGTACGCCGTGATGGGGTGCTTTATCCAGCAAAGCGAGCCGTCTAACCCACTCTGACCGATTCAAATGGCGTCTCTAACAGCTCGGTTCGATGAGGACGGAGAGTGGTTACCGAGGCCAAAGGCTCAAATAAGAGCGGCTCTTGCTCCGAGTGATTCGAAAGGCATCTTGTGACGACCCAATCCGAAGAGTGCGGGGAATGGTTGTTGCGGCCGGAGGTTTTGAATAAGAAATGGCTTCTAATAGACTTACGAGATGGCAAAGGGGCAAGAACAAATTGAATTGCATGCTGAACAGGGAGAAAGCATGCCTATATATGTGAAAACTATAAATTAATTCATGTGAAAAATACGAGATGGCAAAAGGATATGCTTTGCTTTAAAAAATTTAAATTAAGCATGCTCAAACTAGAGTACTACCAAAATGATCAACTTCTTGGGGAAGTGTTTATTTGTATGCTAAAAACAAAATCATGAAGCTAAGTAGGGAATGGACCTAAACAAATAATATATTGTGTAAGTTAATTTGAAGATATGACAAGCCTACTTATTTTATGTTAAAGGATGGCTTGGCCGCTCTACATCATATAAGCTTGGCCGCTCTAAATCGTATAAGCATTGCATGCTCGATTCGTTGTACATAGCGAGAAGGTAGGGATAGTGCCTAGAAATGTTTAATGTTTGGAATCGACACGATGCATTCCTAAAATCTCCCCCCAAAAAAAAACTAATCAAAAATCCTTTGCAAATAATAAAGAAGATTTAGTTTAGTTGAGTGGTCAAACGCTTGATTTCGAGTCCGAAGCAATTAATATTGTGGTCAAAACCTAACATCTCAACTTTAAATAAGGTTTGGGGGGGGCCATGCTCGTGCGATTAAAAAGGCACAGCCGTTTCACGACCACAATAATTGGCGCGGGTCTATCTAAGGATTAATCGAATTAATCGTTTCCAATCAACACCCACGAAATCAATCCGCGCCGCATGACACGTGTAACCGAATAAAATAAAAATAAAATAAGGGGAATGGAAAAGTGACTTTCGAAAAGTGGGGAGGGCCGATAAACCAACCAAACCAAAAAAAAAAAAAACTGCCGTCAGGAGGGGGGACGGTGGCGGTACGCCGTTTACGGGAATCGTGAGGACAGCACGCCGATGCCGAAACGCGGGGCCCCCCGCGCCCCGCAGAAACCGCCGTTAAAGACGCCGCCTCCACCGTGTGGCGTGGGGTGGGTGGGGGGGGTCTGGTGTTTCTGCCGCGTGCCACGTGGGTGGGCCGGGGTGCGTTACGTAGAGCGGGGTTGGCCTTTTGCGGTTTCCTTTCTTTTCCTTTCCTCCCTTTCCGCCCTCTGAAAAGAAAAGGCTTTTTTTCTCTCCGTCCAAACGAATTAAATTTTCAATTTTAATAAAAGAGGAAAGAGTTAAAGCAGGGGCGGCGAGGTGTAGAGAGAGAGAATCGCGGTCAATGTCCTCGTTGACTGGGCCGATGTAGGGGGCGGAGGCGCGCCCCCACAGCACGTGAAGCGCGTGATGATTGGGCCTCCCGCGCCTCCTATGTCCGCCACACGTGGTGTGGCGTTGGTTTTGAGATACGTAGATGTCGGATTTTCCCCTTTCCTCCTTTCCTCCTTTTTCTTTAAGAATGTAATTTATCGGACAATAGTCTGTTTTTTTTTTTAAATTTTTTTTCGGCTCTTGAAAATATCATTCGAAGTAAAAAGGGTTGATGGAATTTAGGTATATGAATTTACGTGTCGAGGATCGCGGGAGGTAAAAGAAAAATCAAAAGATGCGGACTGCATACTTTAAATCAAATGAAAAAGTGGAAAAGGTATGTAATTTGGTCAAGCAGTTCCAATTTTTATGCTTTGAGAATAAGATACTCCATCCCACATTCACTAGGGGAAAACACGAGAGCGCTACAGCTGCACATGTGCATCATTATCCAAAATAAAGATTAGAAGCTTCGTTCGAGAAGTTTCGAGCATGATGGGCAATGAGAATCGGTCGAGCTTAAAACAAAACCCGATCCCAAATATGATTAAAAAGAAATTACTCGTGATAAGGCCTTGAAGTTAGAGTTTGATGTCGAGCATGATCTGATCTTTAATGGTTCAAATACTAGGTATTACAATGTTAGAATAACTCGTGTCATACTCTTATAAAAAAGTTCGAACGACCTCTACAAAAAATTGCATCAGCACTCGAAATCGACGCGGGTAGAGAGGCAAATAATACCGAAGAGCGTGAGACTGACCCAACCATTTAGCAGAGAGGGTCATGGTTGTGTGATCGTTAGCTCGAAAAATGGTAGCTCCAATAAAAAGAACGCCGCGCAGGGGGTTCTTTCGGTAATTTCGCTCATCAAACACTCGATGACCCGAGACGTCATGACTTGAGGCCCAATCCATATTTGTCTCGTTTCCCCTTTACTCCCTATTTTCATCTCTCTAGAGAAATTCACGTCATATAATAAATCGAGAATACGAAAAAGGACAAAAAAGAAAAAGGGGAGGGGGAGGGGAAAGTGGGGTTCTTGCCCGAGAAGCGAACAACCTGCTTGGTCTGTACACAACAAGCGCCCCAAAAGGAGCGTATCTTTTACACACCCCCACGATTTTCTCTCTCTCTCTCCCCCGCCTCCTCCGCCCACGCCTCTATTTAAGCCAAGCCTAGCCCTCTTCCTCCCCCAAGCCATCGCGCTTCTCTCTCTCTCTCTCTTCGTTTCTCCGTTTCTCTCTCTCTACCTCTCGCCAAGAAACCGCCAGGAAAGGAAGGAAGGTAAAAAGAAAAAGAAGCCATGGCTCCGAGAGAAAAGCCCAGCGTCGCCGCCATCCCAAACCCTAACGGCGCCAAGGAAATCCGTTTCCGGGGCGTCCGGAAGAGGCCCTGGGGCCGCTACGCCGCCGAGATCCGGGACCCCGGCAAGAAGACCCGGGTGTGGCTCGGCACCTTCGACACCGCCGAGGAGGCCGCCCGCGCCTACGACACCGCCGCCCGCGAGTTCCGCGGCGCCAAGGCCAAGACCAACTTCCCCACCTCCGCCGAGCTGATCTCCTCCTCCCGCAGCCCCAGCCAGAGCAGCTCCCTCGACGAGCCCTCCCCCCCGCCGCCGGCCGGGGCCGTCCAGGCCGCCGCCCTCGGCCCGCCCCTCGACCTCAGCCTCGGCCGCCACCCCGTCGCCGTCGCCGCCGCCGCCGGGCCCGGGCCTTACTTCCCCGGCGCGGCCGCAATGTGCTTCCCGGTGATGCCCCCGCCGCCGCGGCCGGTGTTCTTCTTCGACGCCTTCGGCCGCATGGAGCATAAGAAGGCGGGCGGCGCTTTCCTGGAGGCGTGCAGGTTCGACCGCCCCATGCTGGCGGACTTTCGCCCGGTGATCGGAGCCGGGGTCAAGAGCGAGCCCGTCTCCTCGGCGTCAGCGGCGGCGGAGTACGACAGGCCGGCGCGCGGCAAATCGCTCCTCGACCTCAACCTCCCCCCACCGGAGGTGGCCTGAAATTTTTCCCCGCGTAGATCGGCGGATCGGGACGATGGAATTTTTGGATCCTTTTGTTTTTTGGTTGTTGGTTTCATCGGTTTGTTAAGGACGTGCTCTCAGCCTGATGCAAGATCCATGCTCTGCTGCTGACGACAACGACGGACGACGACGACGCCGACGGACGACGATAGAATCATGTACATAGAAAAGACGATGACGATGACGATGACGATGATGATTAACCTCCTACTTGTTGCCTCTTTTTTGCAACTGAGAAAAGCGAAAAGACTAGGGTTTTCTCGATGTTGTTTTTGGGTTCTTTGCTTCCACCATAAATGAAATCGGCGATGTCATTTCACAGTTCCATCGGTTACAGAAAGTTCTCGAAATCGTTCCTCGTCTCCGATCTTCTCCTCCTGCTGGTTCGGATCTTCCTTCCGATTCGAGATCGAGCGCAAAAATTTAAAAAAGAACAAAGAAAAGATCATTATCAAAGCGATGGATCATCGACCCATTTTGACGTGTGCCTCAAATCTCTCCCACGAAATCGTTATCAGATCAATTATGAGAAGAAAAATAAAAAGGGATTGTTTGGAATATATTATACCGGGGTTAGCCGCACAAGGACATGTCGCCGGCAGGGCAGCTACTTTGACAAGCCCTGTCGTGGGAGGTTGGGGAAGCGCTAAGATGCGCCGGGGAGGGGCGTGGGGGAAGGAGGGGCGCGTGGTAGAGAGGGAAAGGGATCGCGAGTCGCGCGACACGTGTCGGGCCCATACTCGTACGGAGACCGCACTAAGCTCGCCCGAGTAAAAAAAGTATGGCTCGCGTTTGGTTCGTTGCTTTGCCGCTTAAAAGCAGAGAGCCAAGGGGAGGGAGCCGATGAGAGCGGCTTCATGATGAGAGACATGGGGGTGTGCGCTTTTTGTCTTTGACTGTAATGATGAAAACAGTAAAAAATAAAAAAAAAAATTTGCAATTTATCTCGTTTATGTATTGTATTTCTGATGAAAGACTTTTGTAAAATTCACTTTTCTAAATTTATATCACAGGAAAGAAAGAAAGGGGTACAAATTTTTTTTCTTTTTTTTTTTCAACCGAGAGGGAGCAAAGTAGATGAGGAAATATTATGTACAGATCGCTTTTAGTTACGAAAATGCTCTTGGTGACATTATTAAATCGCGCAAGCAATTTATTATGCTTCTCTCATTTTTCCTCTTTGAATTGTAACCAAATGTCTGTGGAGAGCAAAATGTCCTTCTAATTTATTATTAGCTTATGATAATACTGTACAGGGGAAAAAAACAGCCCATGTGTGTGCACGGAACTTATTACTAATTCAATGGAATTCATTCGATTGATACTGCGTTTTTCAATGGACAATAGCTGACAAATCTTCTTATCACTTACTGATCAATTGAATAAATCGAAATAAACGTGATAAATATTGACAAGGCATTTGATAACTAGATCCACTTTTTCATTGAGTTGCATGACAAACATGATTGATGTGATATGATCAATTGGACACATTTTAATATCATTGTATCACCATAAATCTAGAAATTTGAATGACTTGTTTCTATCACGTGTCATTGCTAAATATCCTAGTGTCTATTAATTCACGTTTAAAAGTAAATTAAAAGTGTCTTTTTTACCATCCCTGTTGAAAATATTATTCAGATTCTAAAGAATCATGAAAATATTTTCAGATTTTAAAGGATCATGAAAAATTATACGTGAGTTTAATTCTCGAGCGTTGTAAAAGGATTCGTAATAAGTCGGCGAGCTGTGAGAATTAAATCTAAGTAAAAATAAAATAAATAGAGAAATATGAGAGGGAAAGGGGGGGGGGGAGGTGAGAACGAAATACTTCGAGATGGCCTCGTGATACGCGTTGGGGTTTTTTTGTTCCTTCTGGCAGCGGGAATCTTTCCGTCCGCATCGTGCTTTTCCCTCTCCCAGATCCGACGGTGGATACGGGCACGATGGGGCTGGGGGGATAAGGCCTGCAGCGTGGGGACGCCCGCATCGGGAAAAATTTAATCCCCCCGAGCGGGTATTAATTTTTTTTTCGGGGGATATTATTCCCCCTTTTTTCTAGCAGGAGGCGGCACCGACGGCGAGACCCGGAACATCGGTTTTAGAGAGAGAGAGAGAGAGGGAGAAGACCGAATCAGGCGGAGGCGCGTATAAACAGGCGGCCGCGGAGTGGGGTGCGTGGGGCCCGCGGAGGGGAGGCGAATTCCGTGTTGACGACTTCCGTGTCGGGTTTCGGGTTGTCGTCACGCGGCTCCCCGCCCCTCTCTACTTCCGTCCTCCATCCTTCTCTCTCTCTCTCTCTCTCTCTCTCTCTCCTTTTTTATTTTTTTAATTGTGAAATTTAAAATACGACCCTCTATCTTTTTCGGTTTTCCTATGTTTCACGACAACTTAGGTTCTGGATAAAATCTATGGTATTTTTTTTTTAATAAATTTTGGAAGGGAAGAAAAGGGCCTTTATTTTCGGGGCCCCTTTTCTTTTCTTTTTTTAACCGTATACGATGTTTTGGGTTTCCAACTCTTTGGTTACCCGTCGAGAAGAGGGAGAAAGATGGCCATTTAACAAATTTACAAAATACGAGGGAAAAAAAAAGTTATTCTATAGGATGAATACGGATCTCCATACCCATAGAGTATCTCCATCCTGAGGTCGGACCCGAGCCCCTGTAGCTCAAATCAGGTGTCTCGATGCCATGACCTATGACACTGATGACATCGACGACACCCACATCTAAGTCTCCGATACACCCATACGCCTGACTTCGTAGTCGAATCATTTTCTCAAAATTTTCTTGACGAGCACCATACTATTCTTTGATCTCGACTGCTACAATTATCTCAATAGGAGAAAATTGAACTTATTCACGAGATTGCCCTTTCAAGTAAAAATTATTGCCCACTATATTTGTGTCCAACAAAAGTCACGGTGGCACGTTTTAATTGGTCCCTTTCATCTACTAGTCGTTTAGGTTGCGCACGAATTTTTAACGTGTTGATTTTTTCCTATTATTTTAATCAGTATCTTTCAAAACGACAAAAGAAAATATACGTATAACGAAAACCTCCGGCATTATGTCGGGCGGGCACATGTCTACGTAAAGTCAGCGGTTTGGTCGCCCACGAGGGGGGTTCAATTCGTAGACCCTTCGACCTACGAACGAAGAAATTCGCGAACTTCAATTCGCGATGATTACGAAGAAGTGGATTCGCCTTTTCTCCCGACTGGAATTTGTCGCCGAGTACCGCTGCGGTTTACTAAATAGAATCTTCATTAGTTTTGCTAACCTTGGGAATTAATTAATTAATAAAAAAACAAGAGCATCGAGAAATTCTCACGTCAAAATTGTTAATTTTGAATTCTTGAATGGAGGAGGACTTTTCAGAAGGCGTGTAGAGAGTCGGGTTTGGATTTTCACTTTTAACCCGTGCTCAACACGTTAGTTTTTTTTTTATCAGATTTCAACCATATGGACCGAGGAAAAATGAAATCAATCCTGCCATATATGCCGAGGCTGAAGTCAAATTTAGAAACGCCCCCGTAAATAATGGAGGTTCTAACGAAAAATGCATGTCCGAGACTGACGGCACGGTGCAAAAATTAATTTATCAAGTGACGTCCCGAGCATTCCTTTGATATTGAAGAATATGGCTCACCAAGCCTGTTCAAATGATCAACTAACATTGAATCATCGTCCAAAGTTTTAAATTGATCTTGTAAATCAATCGTAGTTTAGGTACTGGAACACACTTGTTATGACTTATTAAAACCTTTACGTATTTAGGAATACGTTTTCAAACAACGATTGGCATTATTAAGTCGCAACTCGTGCTATTAATTTGGTGTCGATTCATATGGTCATGAAAACATCGCATCGAATTACCTTACACGCTGAAGTTGGATTTCGAGATTTTGTATTGCTTTATGTTGTTGGACCCAGCAATTGGCATCGATTTGACCTTGAAATTATCATCAAAATGTGGAAGGAAAATGCAAAAAATGGAGAGGAAGCCTTAAAAAGGACGAGAATGAAGAAGAAGAAAAAAAGGGAAAGAAAGTTGAATTGGTGTGAACACATAGCTTCTCATTAATTTCGCTAGACGGATGGAATTGGAAATATGATATATACAAGGGCTCTATTTGTAAAAGGAGAACTTTTCGTTATAAGGATCTGCCTATTAAAATGGTCGATTGACACTAAATCATAGTACAAGTTTTTCAATTGATCTTGTAAACCAATTGTAGCCTCGATATTGGAACACGCTTGTTATGACTTATTGCAACCTTTATGTATTCAGGAATATGTTTGTCGACAACGATTGGCATTATTAAGTCACAACTCGTACTATTAATTTCATATTGATTCATGTGATCATGAAAATATCACATTGGATTACCTTACACACTGAAGTTGGATTTTGAGATTTTGTATTTGCTTATGTCGTTGGACCCAGCAATTGGCACCGATTTGACCTTGAAAGTATCACGAAAAAATGTGGAAGGAAAACACCAAAAAAGAGAAGAAGCATTGAAAAGGACGAAAATGAAGAAGAAAAAAAGAAGGGACAGAAAGTTGAATTGGTGCGAACGCCTGGCTCCATCATTAATTTACTGGACGGACGGAATTGTAAATATGATACATACAAGGGCCCTACCTGTGAAAGGAAAACTTTTCCATTGCAAATTCAATGCGACCCTCGTCTCTGTCTGCCCTTTCTAGGCCGAAATTTATGATCCAAAGGAAAAAGTGCCTTTCAACTAAAGTAGATCACTCTTTCGACCAAAAAAAAACTAAAGTAGATCAAAATTAACGAAAAAAAATCCAACTTTTGGTTCATTTTACTCTTTCCTTGTCCTGCATTCTTAATTTCAGGATCGAAATTTGCATGTCATGTTGAAAACAATAACCTTGTGGCGTGATGATAAATCTCGTCTTTTTTTTTTTTTTTGCCTAATTTATTGATGGATCAGTTGCAATCGGGTTCACATTATTAATGTGATTTAGTTTTCGTCACTCGTGGATTATTTAAGTGGCTTGTTGGCTCGTTAGTCTATTGGGATTATATTAGGGAGGTTTAATCTTCAAGCTGTTCTCGATATTTATATGTATATGTGTGTATATGTGTATTTGGTGCATCGGATGGAAATATGCTGCGTTTTAGCATTAAATGGTTTTAACTTCGAGAAAGTTCGGTTTCATAGGTAGCTGCAAATGTATTTGATACCCCATTTAAGATGTCCTTTTTGAACTTTTTGCCCATACCCTTAATGAAGCTAGTCCGGCTGTCTCAAAATGACGTGAATTTTGGTAACGAGTACTCCGGAGTCCTTGTCGGGTGATTGGTTTAGCAAACATTCCCTGCAATTTAGGCGACATCAGTGCTTTGTCTATTGAATCATTTTAAATTAGATATGCATAACCCATTGAATCGAAACAACATCACTTTTCTTTTCTTTTCTTTTTTTGTTAAAAAAATAACACGACTCTAAGTGGTGGATTTAGGCGTCCTTTTTATCTCCGTCAAGCTCGAGCTAGCGCCATTGCCATGCCAAATCTAGCATCAGCAGCCATGGCCGCTCAAGCTCTCTCTCTGGCACGCCATATTTGAGGTCACGAGAACGGCCCAAATATGACGTCTCGAGAGCGAGGGGAGAGATTGACGCCGACGGATGAGAGGGGAGTTGATTGCAGCGAAGGCCATGGTGGGGTGGGAAGTAGACGGGCGCATCGGGCAATGGTGCGTGGCGATGGGAGATGGGGTCCATTAGTGATGGGGGCTGGGGTTTGCTAGAGAGTTTAAGTGATTAGCTTTAAAGGGCAATTCCGTCCTTTAAAAAAAAAAAAAACCTCCTCCAAGAGGCACCAAGCACACGTTTTAACAATCAACGGCCACATCTGGAGATAAAGTGATATATGTTTTTGGTATTTTTCCTATCAATTCTAATACGAAAAAGGGTGAGTGGGAAATGGTCAGACCCAATAATTTGCGTATTGGACTTGGGTATGGGATCAAACGTAAAAAGAGAAGAAGTAGTACGATAAAAGTTGAGAATATTATACAGACTGATTAAGAGAAACCGGGGCAGAAATCCAAGAGCTCATTTGTCTCCCCAAAAGTATTAACTTGAAAAGGTCAAAAAGGTAAAAGAAGAAGGGGGAGAGAGAGAGAGATGGGCAAAAGCGAGAAGCAAGTCACAAAAATTCCGGTTGCTGATGTCGAAAGGTCGCACACCAGCTTTCCCCCCTACCATGGAGGCGGTTCCTTTAATTTGACCACCCACCAATTCGTACTTACTCAACGTACCAACCTACCTACTGTA
The DNA here is from genome assembly GCF_016545825.1 of Eucalyptus grandis. Lineage (NCBI taxonomy): Eukaryota > Viridiplantae > Streptophyta > Magnoliopsida > Myrtales > Myrtaceae > Eucalyptus > Eucalyptus grandis. The sequence goes on along the minus strand of NC_052617.1, from coordinate 13,584,997 downwards.
ACCATTATAATACAACTACATATAACCTCAAAAAAAGGAAATGAATAATAAAAAATAGAGAAGTGGGGTTTGAATATTTTTACAAAATAAATATAAAATGATACAAGAGGGGAAAAGCTTTAACTTATGAAGATTATTTTTGATTATTCTATATTCCTTCCCGTTCCAGAGAATTCCTTCTTTTTTTCCTTTTCTTTCGAGAATCTTATCGGGCAATGGGACGAGTGGGTCCACGTGTGAACAAAATGGCATTGTTAGCGGCGGCCGCTTTTGAGGTGCGGGGGCCCACCGCCATCATTTCGCTTGGAATCCACCGCACAGATTTTCTTCTCTGAGGGCGAGGGGGGTGGAGGTGAGGTCACGCTATGCTGCACGCACCTGTACCCGGCGAAAGCGAGGGCCGGCCAGCCGCGGCGCGCCACGCAAGGGGGGGCGCCCCCACGTGAGCCCCGTACGGACCCTTCTTTTGGCGCGTAGCGGCGGGTGGTGGTGGTGGTGGTGGTGGTGGTGGGGCCGTGGGTGTGGTGTGAAGGGGACGGGGCGGATTTTAAAAAGCCGGCGCGTCGGCGGTTTTGGAGCGTGGGCCCCGCCGCGGGGAGGGGGGAGGGGGACGGGGGGCAGTTGGGGGATGCGACGACACGTGTCGGGGATGCGGTGGGGGCGACTGGGATGAGACGAAACGCAAAGTCGGGAAGGAAAAAGTCGCTGCTTTTTTTTTTTCTTTTTTCTTTTTGGGTTGCGTGGCGTACGTGGCTCGGTGCTTGGGGGGCGGCGGCGGCGGCTTGGCTGCGTAACGGCTTGTCGGGCTGTCAGGTGTCTCTGGACCCGGTCGAATCGGTTCTTCTTCTGGACCTCTTTTTTTCTTTTTTTTTTGGGTTGGTCCGGTTTTGACTGGAGGGTAGGAAGACCGGGACCCGCTTTTGTTCTGCTTCACTTTTCCCTCGGTGCGGTTAAAACTTAACGATATTAAAATCACATCCCTGAAAGTTTATTCCGCAAAAAATAATATTTTACAGATTACTTTTTCGAAACGTCCGCTGTATCACTTAAAATAATTATTTGATGCAAATAATGAAAATATTTCATTCTTGTTCAAAGTGATATGAATAATCATTTTTAGAAGTATATTTTTTTAATTATTTAATTTTTACTAAACAAATAAAGTTTTAATACACTTACCTTTTTGTTCTTTTTTAATAGTTCTAAAACTAAATGGAGGAGAGTCTTTGGAAACTGGAAAAATAATGTTTTCTTTTTTATTTTAAGAATCTAAATTGCGCAGTTTTCCATTTAAATGCTTTCATTCTTTTTCTTTTTTTTCCCAAGCAGTCCGGTTTTGACTGGAGCGTATAAAGACAAGGACCTGCTTTTGTTTGCTTTACTTTCCATTGGTGCGGTTAAAACTAAACAATATTAAGATCACATCCCTAAAAGTTGCCTTTATTTTGCAAAAAAATAATATTTTAAAAATTACTTTTTCGAAAACGTCCGCTTATATCACTTAAAATAATTATTTGATGCAAACAGTGAAAATATTTCATTCATTCTTCTTCAAAGTGATACGAATAATCATTTCTATAAATATATTATTTAAATTATTTATTTTTACGAAACTAATAAAGTTTTAATACACTTGCCTTTTTGTTCTTTTTTAATAGTTCTAAAACTTAATGGAGGAGAGTCTCTAGAAACTGGAAAAATAATGTGTTCTATTTTAAGAATCTAAAGTGCGCAATTGTCTGATTTCCATTTAAATGCTTTCATGCTTCTTTTTTTTCTCGGGCAGTCCGGTTTTGACTAGAGCGTATAAAGACTGAGACCTGCTTTTCTTTGCTTTACTTTCCCTTGGTGCGATTAAAACTTAACAATATTAAAATCACATCCCTAAAAGTCCCTTTTTTCCACAAAAAATGAATAATTTAAAATTTATTTTCTTGAAAATGATCATTTAAAATAATTATTCAATGAAAAATATTTTGTGGACGATAGAACATTTTCATTTCATTCGTTTTTGTAGGCAATACAAATAATCATTTTTAGGATAATTATTTTAAATTATTTATTTTATGTGAAATAAATGGAATCTTAATACACCTACCTTTTTTGTTCTTCTTTAGTAGTTTTAAAAACAAATGGAGAAGGAGTGTCCACAGACTAACAAAATTTCAATTCTTTTTTATGTTAAGATTTAAAGTGTGTAGTTCTCTTATTTCCATTTATATACTCTCACGCTCTCTTTTTTTAAAGTCAAACCTGTATACTTAATTTGTCTAATTGAGTTACCCTACTTTCATTTTTCTAATGAAGAGCCTTCGACATCGAATTCGGCTAAATTCAACTGATGTAACTGTTGGATAATGTTTTAGTGAGTTGTAGATAAAATTTCATTGATTCGGACATATCTCTCCACCACACTCTGACATTATTTTATTTGGCTAGATTTTTCTGCACACATCCATGTGTGACATCCATATATTATACTTTGGGATCTTTCGACGACCATATCAACCGCACCCGGATGCACTTCGCATGAGGATTTATTAATAAAATTGTGAAAGTAGGACGTTTGATTAAATAAATTAAAAAAAAATCAGAGGAATTTGATTTGACAGAGTGCGACGTGGAATGACAACACAAAAAATATAAAGAATTCTCCTCTTTTTTAATCTCGGAAGTGTTGGTATAGCCTATAGGTGGTCATGCGACAGTGAAGTGGGAAGTGGAAAGTGTGACATCCTCAATTATTTGGTTCGAATTGTCCAATTTCATTTGAAAGTTAGTGTCCAGTTTCGCCGAATTTTTGATGCTTCTGTGCGATGACGGAAGCCAATGTTCCCTGGGTGCGTTGGATTTTTATCGTAAACACCAAACGTATTTGTTATTTTTCATTTTTTATTAGTGGTTGGGCAATGTCCAATCCAGGCGAAAAGCATGAAACCATTCTCAGTCCTACGATCTTTAACTCAGTTTGCATCCCTAGCGGGGCGGCGCAGGATTCGAATCCCTCTAAGACTCGGTATCAGTGTCCACGACAGTTTTCGATCGAGTAAAGCGTGATCAAATCATATGGGGGTTAGGTACATGCACGTCCCATGCTCATGACGTTATTCCCGGGTTTTTAAAACATCCGAAAGCGACCCATTACGTGAGTTTTGGGCGAGGCACAATTTAAAAAGGCCCTTCCGCATGCCCCCATTGTTGTCGCTGTCCCCATTGCGATTAAAGTAAAGCCGAGCTAATCCCTTTTTTTTTTTCGTCCCGATTTTGTCCGTGGAGACGAGTCACGACGGCGGATATAGACCTTTAGAACACTCGATCGCCGTTCGTAAAACCAAAGCCGGAACGACGATCTCGGTCCAGATTTCATGGCCCCGAAACCTACAATTTGGACGGTCGCTCGACGCAAATTGGGAATGAAATTAAAATTGGCCGGAAAAGAGAGTCTCAAGGGAGCGAAGCGTTCCGGCCTTCCGTCTGGGCTGGCGCGATTGGACCCAAACGAAAAGGAAGTTACGGCCCAAGCGGCCAGGCCCGGCCCGGCCCGAACCGGTCAGCCGAACGATTCCGTGCCGGCCTCGAAGACCCCGAACCGTCTCCTACGTTGTTGCTCACGCGCTCTTCTTACCAGCCGTGCGATGCGCGGTCGGGGGAATCGCTGTGTGCACCTCGTGTCGTTACTTTCCGAGCTTCGAGAGAACCCAGTTGCGAGGACGGCGGGTTTTGGGTTCCCCTCCTTCTTATCCAACGCCATCGTGCGGCACCTACGAAAAGTTTTTGTGGGTGGCGAGTGAACAGTGGAGTTGGAAGAAGAGGGAGGCGTGAAAGAAACCGCGATGGGGAGGATATTCGTGGTGGAGCTGGAAGGGCGATCTTACAGGTGCAGGTTCTGCAAGACCCACCTGGCCCTCGTCTCGGATGTCTTCTCTAAGGTACGCTACTGCTCTCTGTAATCGCTCGCCCAGGGGGGCAGATTCGTTTCTCGCGTCGTTTGATTGGGTAAAAGTCGGTCCTTTATTCGAGCCTCTGTTGGTGAATTGCGCTGGGGGGTATTTTATCTGATGTATATCGCTTTGTTTGGAGGAGACTACTTTCGGGTGTACTGCTTTCTTGCTGAATCGTGAGAAAAGCACAGAACTTTGTCACGTGCGGCAGTTGTTTGTGCAAGTATTGATTCGAGTAGAACAGCGCGTTATGTCGAGTTGTTATCTCAAGGATATGTTGAGCCCTGATATGATTTTTTTTTTCTTCTGTAATTTTGGTCAGGCGTTTCATAGTCGCCGAGGAAAAGCGTACCTCTTCAACAAGGCGTGAGTTCTGCATCAACAATTTAGTATTTTGCTTCCTTATAGTGGTGGGAATGTTTTTGGCTGTCGGAACTTAAATTCACGAGGCTTCAGGACCAAGATTGCATGCTGGCTTATAAACTTATGCCGACTGATTGCTGCCTCTATGATCTCGTTGTTCTGCTTTTCTGTTATGATACTAGAAAGAGGAACACTCTTCTTGCTGGTTTCTGCAAGTGTGACAGCAATATCATGTCCATTTGATAGCTTCACTAGTACTGACAAGATTGTTTCTTCCTATACACGAAATTTTCATTGTGTCGATAGCTCTAGATATCCTCACCAACTTTTCCAGGAGCTTTTGCGTTAGGATGTTTTCCTAGATCAGCTGAGAATCGAGATCTAGGCAGATGACAGTGCACATTATGCGCGCTTAGGTCTTTACACTATTTCACTTCTTTCCCTTTCTCTCCTCTTCCAAAGATAGTAGTGAGAGGGAGAGGAAGTGGAGAATGGTACAGGTTCAACTGATGCTTGTTGGAGCATTTTAGTAAGAGAATCAAGCTGTAGAAGTCATAGTTTATGGAGGATGAGAGGGATGAGATTACATTCTGGAGATTCTCACGGCATATTGCTTTGTATATCAGCACAGATTGCATTGCCTAATGACTTCGAAAACGACTTCTCTTAGCTCTCTTATGATTGCAAGTATGATAGGGTTTTTCATTTGAAGATGCAAAAGCTTTAAAAGAGTCTCATTTAACTTCTTGCTACCATTGTAAATAGGCCCTCATTTTTAGTTTACCTTATAAGGAATCTTCATTTTAGTATTTATTGGTTGTCAATGCAAGAGTACTGGGGTTCATTTGTCCAGAGAAAAGGAAGATCATTCTTTCTTTGCAAAAGCGAAATGCAGAAATAGAGGCCCTTATACTGAGTTTTTAGTGTTGTTATGTTTGTGTTTATTGACATTGTAAATTCAATTACTTTTGTTTTTTTGTTTTTTTTTTATCATCTGCATAATGCTTGAATAATGAGCCATGTATTTTTCATATTTGTCTGTCGATTTGTGCTTTAGGGTGAATGTCAATGTGGGAACTCTAGAAGAGAGGATGATGCTTTCAGGACTGCACACTGTGGGCGATTTATACTGTTGCTGTTGTGGCCAAATTGTTGGGTGGAAATATGTATAATCTCCCTCCCTCTCTCTCTCTCTCTGTATAAACACGCAAGCACGCAAGCACTGATTCTGAGGTGGCTCATGGGTTGGTCAGGAGTCGTGCAAAATATATCTATATGATGAACTTTCCTGATGAGAGATGAGGATAGGACCTATGGTGTATGTTAGATGTGAAGTTCCATGAAATTGCATTAAATTGATACTAGTTGGTTGCATATCGCCTGAAATCTGACATTGGTTCAAGCACGGACAAGCACAGACCAAAACTCCAAGATAGCTCTTAGTGCAATGATGTCCTCTTCTCCACCCACCTTCATTAGACACAATATCCATTGGTATAATTAAGCTTATCCCTTACTGCATTTCAGAGGCATAGATTCACACTTATGCGGATGAGCGCACCACACATGCTTTCAATGATGTCCATATGATGATAGTGATATTTATATAGGCATGGTGAACAGACATTTTTGGCAGAGTTAATTATTTATATGGCTGTCTGCTTTCCCGGACACTTCATTTCTCTGCAGGAGGTGGCACATGAAAAGAGCCAACAGTACAAAGAAGGAAAGTGTGTGCTTGAGAGGTACTGTCCCTTTGTTTGGCATCAAGTCTATGCTTCTTTAGATATTTTTTGCTCTTCATTCGAAAGTGCAAGACCTGTCTCTCTTAACATTTCTTGTTTTATCCACTTAAACAGGGTATGTATTGTTGATGAACCTGATTTCTGCTCCGAGTTCTACATCGACACATGCCCCACTGTCACTGTTAGTGACAGTGAAGATGCATAGACCGTTTTCCATCTCTACATTTAGTTGCATCGGGGTTGAGGTCCTAAAAAATAACGGATACTTCTTTGGTATATGCTCAGTATCATATAAGGGTACATGTATATATCCATGTGAAGTTTGTGCTTCTTATCATCACTAGAGCAATTATAAACTTCCTTTTTGTGTTCAGAAAGCTTTAATGTCATAACTTTACGAGGAAAGCCTGAATATCATGCGTTTGATGATGATTTCTTGTTAGTGCAGATTTATACATGCCTAACTTTTTGAAATAAGTGATAGGAAGATCCATTTTTCTCAATGTATCTTGCTGCGGCTTGGTAGGTAGCAGCAGATGGATGACATATTTCCGATGTCCCTCTTGGTTTTTTTCTTCTTGTCCTGGCAAGCATTTGTGTCTCATTCCCCAAACCCCTTATAGGCAAGAGTCGAATGCAGCCGGAAAGACCGTAATAACAATTACTAAGTTATCAGACCACATGGACTGATTGCATGAACATTGCTGTGGATTCTCCCTTTGAATCGGCACGCTTGCGTTTACACTAGAATGTGAATTAACTCATATGCATTACGAAGGGAAGCTTGTGTACAAGATTTTGAGTCAAGGTAAAGTAAAGGCAGAGGCAGAGCAAGATGGAAAGAGTGTTCAGTTACTTTCTCTCTTTGAATAAAGGAAAGCTCTGTAGAGCTGAGGTTCTTTTTTGGCCTGAAAAGGTAATAGGAATCGAGTCAAACGGCAAATCAAAGGAAGCATGCTCTTTTATATTTGCGATAATGGTCTTAGAAAGTAGATTCAGACATTGCAGATGGCAAATAAAGTCACTTTTTTTCTTTTTTTTTTAAACTTATTCTAGCGATCCCTCTCGATCCCGAATTTATCTTTAATCTTTATGCATATGAAGTCTCTTCCTTACATGTTTTGAAAAAGATTTGCAATATGTATAAATTCTCTCACTTATCTATGATATATAAAGAGGTCATTACAGATTAATTATATATGATAAATAATAAGTACTTACATAATTTGTTATGTTAACTAATGATAAGAACTCTGAAATCTTTTGGTAAAAAAAAAGCGTGATTTCTATGTTTAGGTGGTTGAGCATGAATTCATGTGGTTGAGTCACGGCGTGACATTTTGTCTATGTTGCCACAAAATAGATGATCATTAGTGAAATTTTATTTGGTTCATTACATAAAGAATACGGTATAATATATGATTACATATAAGTATTTTGTGTTGATTGTATCAATTAATTATTAATCATTATTATAGCATAGAAAATAATCAATTCTATATACGTGCATCAGATAGAGTTTTGCCAATAAATATGATACTGAATGCTTAATGAATGAGGGAAAATGCTAGCTAGGTTTTGTCGTGGCTAAGAATATAGATGCTTGTAATATCTTATAGCCAGAAGAATTCTTCACCTCCCTAAAAAATTGTTGAGAGTAAAAGTCCCAATTACAAGCCTATTGCATTTCTCGATTCATTGTTAGGGAATGAAGAGAAACTATTTTATCATTTAACTTTTTTTGGTCTATTTATGCTAAAGGAATATGTAATGCCGCCATTACGATTATCCAAAAAGAAAATGACTGTTATCAAAATGGTTTTGTTAACGTGTCCTTTGAGATACTTATACTAAAAATGACAAACTTCTATTTATGAGGGGTGTAAGAGTGTCCTATTAACAAAATTCTAATTAAAATAGGTATAGAAATGCTTGGCCCTGATTGTCGGGAGATCCACATGGCTCATTAGCGCATAATACATTTTTTTTTGGTTTTTGTACTTGCTAAATAACTGAATTTTTGCTACTTTTTCCATGGAATATGAGGAAAGTGAAGATTAAGATTTGAGGTATGTATATTCTGTTTTTAAGTTGTTTTTTTTTTCCCTAGATGTAATGGCGGTTTACTCGTTTCAACAAGTGAAAAATGAAATTGACAATTAAAAATGACAAATCCTACAATGCCATAATTTTATAGTTTTCAATAAATTCATATCGAACTTCTCACATGCTACCAATTTTGACCAATTAATAAGATGACAGGTGACGGACAACTAAGAGTAATTTGGAAAGAACAAGTCAATGTTGATCTTAGTAAGATACCGGAAATGAATAGAACTACCTATATGGACAACAAGGACAGACATATTTCTTACTTTAGCATCCGATTAGGTGTTTATTTTTACATTTGGATCTAACGTCGTTGATGCTATGGAGTAGTGTCATTTCATTGTCAGTGTCCTCACAATAAAGTCATCTTTCATAGAACACTGTAGATTACATATGCGTACTATAATTTACAATTAAATCAAGTTTGTTTCTGCATCTTTATTTTCATTTTCCCTTAATCCATTGATGTGACGGTTGAGGATTAAAGTGGCAATGAACAACATCTGCATCCGAGAGAGAAGATTATATGATTGCAATGTCCGGAGAGTTAACATTTTGCTTCCAAAAATTACAACAAAAAGCCACTGACCATAACAATAAAAATTCCTTTCAAACGATTTCATCGAAACCAATCATCCTCCAAAAAAGTATTAAATGGACACAATTCATTGACTATACTAACTACTTTCCTCCTAAAGGAAAAATGAGTATGAATGAAATGAGTTTAGAATATAACAATAAAATTATTTACAATAAAAAAACGAAAAAGAAAAAATAATGTGCCTCTAGTGCCAATTTAATGGGAACAATTTACATTCCCCTACGTAAAGAATTTACATTTTCAAGATCATCTTGCGGAGTCTTCATTCTCAAAGAGAAAATCATGCCAAGCAAAAAGCTACTCATCACATATCAGAAAAAAGAAAATGGCCCTCAAACTCCCAGTCTGTTTCTCACCTTCATTTGAGTTGCCTCCAATTGCCACCTCCATGTCCTTCAACCAAAGTGAGTTCTCAACATTCCCTTCTTTCCATTCACTCCAGCCCCCACAGCACACGCAGATGGCCAAGCAAAGTCTTATTCGGAGGCAGAAAAGCGCTTCAATTGCTGCCGAGTCAAAAAGAAAAAAGAAGAAAAGCACTTCAAAAAGCTTTCCTAAAAAGAAAAAGAGAAGAAGAATTGACACATTCTTATGAAAAGATAAGAATAGCGCTTCAAAATTGACACTCTACTCTTATAAAGCTCTTCAAAATTTCCAGTAACACTCATCCTACCCGTTGTTTCTCAAATCTATCTGCTTGCTGAGGCTTTGAGTCATAAAACTCGTGGGCATTAGTTTTGGAGAGTTTCCATCATGCCCCTTGCTTCTTTGTACAACTCTTGTATTGTGCTTTAACTAAATCTCTTCCATCACCAATGAAATAGACAAAGACATAATCGGAGATCTTTTGAGCGTGCTCAACTCATGGAACAATATCATTGGGTTTCGCCAGTGGTACGGCGTTACGTGTGGCCGAAGGCATAAGAGGGTCACGATCCTGGACTTCTCATCACAATCACAAGGACTCTCTGGATCAATCTTTCCCCATATTGGGAATCTCAACTTCTTAAGGTAAATGTGGCTCGAAAACAACATTCTCGATCATTAAATTTCTCCACAAGTCAGCCAATTGCATGGCCTTTGTGTCTTACAAGTACAAAACAATTCATTGGTCGGTGAAATTCCCAAAAATATATTAGGTCGCTTAGACTTGTTTGCACTTTATGTTGTGTATAATGAACTAACTGGGGAAATTCCTGGGGAGCTTGGTTTATTGCCAAAGCTCTGGGAATCCATTTTGTATGTTAATAATTTAATCGGGACCATACCTTCCTCCAATGGCAACTTATCTTCCCTAGCGTTACTTTCTTTAAGTGGGAACAACTTGAATGGGAGCATTCCCCAAGATACTTTGATACAAGTATCTGATCCGACGCTCTTGTTCCTCTATTTTTGAAGGTTGGACTGTTTGGTGAGGAGAGAAAATTCTTCCATTAGGAAAGTACGTCAGTGCCCATGTACAGAGATCAGGTCATGCAAAAATTTTCCTTATTTTTTGTAAGTTTTCCTCTCATCTACACTTTAATGGTGATGGATGGACATTTGATTAATCTTGATGCTTGCTTGAGGAGATTCTTTTTCCATTTGCAGACTTATGCCCATGTACACTATTTTCTTTTACTATAAATGGACATGTGTACAAATTTATTCACTCTAATCTTGATCATGGTTTATAGAAGGATGTGAATATAAAGTGGCTTGCCTGTTTGGAAGTCTGTGTTTTTGCATTTAGCATGACATGGAGAATTCCATAGTTCTATGATTTCATGAATTTTTGGGTGATCTGCACAACCTCCTATTATTTTAGTATTTTTCCCTTTATCCGTCAAAAGGTATTGTAGCTAATCTTCCTTTGATGCTTGTCGTTTGTTTATGTGATGATCTGTAAGCAAGCGGTCTGCTTCACATGAATCAAGTCATTGAGAATCGACCATCTCATACTTCCTTCTAGGATAGTTGACATGATTATGCTTTGGGGTCTACTACTTAGATGTTAGATCTTGGGCAGGTAGCTCCATTTTGATAGTGCTCGTCTACTGTTGAATTGATTGATTTAACATTTTCTAGTATCAAGATGACGAAAGATCAGATTGTCATTGACCTTGCCTTATGGACAAAGATATTCTTCTGGAGTAGTAATCTTCTTGGAAAGGTGTCAATTGGTATCCTTGGATTTGCTTTTGTGAGGTTGATAGCTATCAACTGAGTTAACTTGTAACCATATTTTGTATCTTGTTGAATTCAAGACATTATAATTTTTGACTTTACTGAGCTTATGCCGAATCTTCTTTCCTCATAAAATGGAACAGATTGAAAAATGGAGCCAGCATAGATGGGATGAGCAAGAGCAGCAGCAGCAGCAACAGAGCCATGTTGCAGTTGACGAGCCAACACTCTTGCAGACGATGAATCGAGAGATGTACCAGATGGATAGTTACGTGTAATTTGTCTAATGAGGAGGAGGAGATCCGTTTTTGTTCCATGTGGTTATGTTGTGTGTTGTCAGCGATACGTGTTATCGGTGGAATGGGAGGTTTCACCAAAATGCTCTATTTGTAGGCAGCTGATCTCTGATTTAGTCTAGACTCTTGAGTATAGTAGTGATTTTATTTCTGTTAGTTCAAGAGTGGGAACTCGAAATTGTTGTCTTTTCTTCTTTAATGTATCCTCGGAAAAGAGCATGCCCATCCTTTAATGGAGAGTCCACAATTGACAGTGATTATTTCATGTCAGTAAGGATGCTTCATAGGTCTCTCCTACTGTTAAAATTGTGTTGTTCAGTAAATTGAGTATCATTGTTAATGCTCATCTTTTCTTTGAATTTGTAAGCTCCATTTTTGTCTTTGGAGAGTGACCGAGATTGTATGCATTACTAGTTATGAAATGCATAGCATGGCACCATATGAGAAAGAAAAAAAGATATTTAGAGCATCTTTGTTACATAAATTTGGACCGAGCATTTATTGCCATCTTAAAAATAGGTTGTGAATTGATTAATTGTGAAATAACTTGAGAAATGCTTTATGAAAGAAATTGTAAAAGATTATATAGGTCGAGGGTGGGCAAGTCTTGTGCAACTCTTGACCCTCTAGATCTAACTCAATAGACTTGCGATAATTCAATGACCAACCATCAGCGATCATCGACTCTGGGATTGAATCAACCAAAATTTGGAGCGGCAATGGATGTGTTTGGTTTAGAGAGATTATGAAATATAGGATAAGGGCAAAATATGAAAACAAAAGTATCAGTGAGGGTAAAGTTGGGAAAAAAATCATTGCCCCCAATGGCATTCCGAAAATCTGGAAATGCAAATGTCAGGTGAAAGTTATATTGGGCCAAGGGACTATAAAAATGCCAAATTTGGTTCCAAGGCTTTTGGGACCTCAGCTTGAAAAATGTTTTTAAATGCAATACTTCGCCCAGTAAAACTCACAAGTCATAGAGGACTACCGACGGAGATTCCTTAAACCTCATGCACAAATGACAAGAGTAAACACGAAAAAGCAAATCCCTTGAATAATACTCTCAACATTAGCACAGCCACCCAATTTTGAATCTACAAAAACATTCCACAAACATGAAAGGGAAAGTTATTATAACAGTAATTACAAGATAATACAGCCAACGTTTACCAAATTTCATATCTATATCTTTTTTTTTTGTCCCTAACAAAATTACAGGATGCCAGCACAGTAGCTTGTGCTTTATTATAACAATACTCCCACAGTCATTCTTCCTATATTTTATGAGATCCTGACATTAAGAATGTACTATTACTAAGTACACTCTAAAGATCTTAAAAGTAAAAATCGATTTATATAATTTAAAGTGTTAGGTATTCGCGTTGCCCTTCACGTGTCATTAGAAATTCATGGATTAAGGAAATTGTAACACTGTTTAGTCTACACCATAACTTGGCACACGAATCGGTGTGTTTACCTACCAAAACGTAGCCTCGCCAACTTAGGATCCAATGTCATGTTTGTCTAAGTTGCAGCTTAGGTTGGCTTCCAGATGTAACATTTAGTTAGAGATATGTTAAGAGCCTTGTCTTGTCCCTTCAGATGAGAATGAGATGGCCTTCGTTTATTCTTGAACTTATTTTATTGTCATGTTTATCTGGTGCTTTCTCAGTACGAATTGTTACTGTGAATGAAGTCAAATTGATTAGCTGAATCTTCTTTTTCGTGGTGCAGCTTTTGAGGACAAAATTCATAAGAAAATCTATCCCCAAAATGCATCTCGAGCACCATCGGTCAAGAAATACTTGGAGGAGAAACCAATTCCAAAATCAGTAGGGAAGAAAACAATACAGGAGAAATTAGGGATGGAAGCAAATGGTTCGAGACAGATTCTGACTCAAGTTTTTTCTTTGTAAGGACGAGTAAATTGACAAACTTCATAATCTTAGTAGTACAACCAATGTTAGCATACTTAGTCATTGGCCCCGCTGTGCTTCCAATATTGCATAGATGCTTGAATTAAGGGCTGAATCTTGGTCGGCAGCCACTTTCCCAGATGAAAACGGAAATTCAAATTATGTTCCTTTGATGACTACTTGGGTCAAATATTGGCACCGAAAAATGAAAGGCCATGCCCATGTTCCTGCATCGCCTCAAAAAGTTACTGACCAATTCGCCTTTCAAGCCATGGTTTCAGATATTGTCTTTGGAGATGGAGAATCTGCCTTCGTCCGCTGCAACATCAAAGTGACAAGGTGAGAGGGCCCTTTAAGTTCCTTTTCGAAACTCACCCCTTTAAGTTCCATTTCGAAAATGTTAAACGCAAACTCGTTTCTGTAATCTGTTTTGTTTTTATATTTTACCTATGCAACTGATTTAATGTATGTACTTTTCGGTTCTTTGGACACTATCAGTGGATATCATCCTAAAACGGTTCGAAATTTCGAAGATTTGTTGGAGGACCAAGTATAGCCGGGAGCATCGAGAAGGAATGATATGCTCGAGCAATTGAGAACATCAACACTTTCATTATCGATGCTATTGCAATTGGAAGAGCTTTGACACAGCGTTCAGGGGGCTTCCGTGATGCTTATTGTTTAATGCATCAATAGACTAGCAGTGGTTCCCTCTATTGTATGCTAGCAAGCTAGATGAAACTCCATTTATCATCTAATTTTCCGTACTTCTTGCAAGTCTTTTATATATGTGAGGTATTTTGGACCGTTACTAAGGAAAAATTGTCAATAAAGCTATAAACATATTGTACTTTTACCAATTCAGTTTTAAATCTTTCAATTTTGCCAATTGAGTTTATCTAGCTAATTTTGGCCAAAAATCGTTGACGTGGACGCCGACTGTTCTTTACGGTACGGCTAGCGCCGAACGTGGACAATTTTAATAATTTTCATTTCTTCATTTCATTTTTTTTTTTTTTTTTTGGTCCTTTTCTCTTCCTTTATCTTCTTTATCTTCTAATTTCCTTTTAGAATTTCACCTTGAATGTGTTATCAAACTTTTGTGATAAAAGATAAGAAGAGAGAATTATGAGCAAGAGAATATTATGAAGAAGAGAAAGTTTTTATTTTATTTTATAACAATATGTGATAATAGATAAATAACACATCTCTTAAAAATAAGTGCCTTATCAGAACCATCACCACTCTTCATGCTTAATAATCACTTCTTTTCATATAAAACAATAACTTCTTTTCATGTCCATCTCTTCTCTTAATTATTTATTGATAACAATGCGGGAGCCACCACTAATGTTGATGTGGCGTGTATTTGGGGAGGAAATTCTTATCTTAGACATGATCCAATCACAATCCCGCATAGACTACAACCAACCAAAGTTGTCAGTCATGTGATTTTCACTTAGATTCCACAAATTTCAATGGCTATGACTCCACGTGGTTCATCATGGGCCATGGTCAGTATAAGTATGTCCCTTACTTTGGGGTGGAAATTTGAGAGAAGCCTTACTGTCAGGATGTTTATCTTTAAGTCAATTAGTTCGGTGCCCACACTACTACTTTAGTACTCCATAAAATAAAATAGAGTTTCAAATGGTCATGACTTTGATACTCCCAAATGACAAGTAAAAATTACGCTTTGAATTGCAGTCAAGTCGGGTGCAAAAATTAACTCTTGCATGAGATATATTTTGTCAGTGAAACTCCCTACTTCACTGACAACGCATAAAGAGAAAATTGTCCAAAAAATCATAAACCTATTGCACTTTTGTCAATTTAATTTTAAATCTTTCGATTTTGCCAATTGAGTCCTAAAAACTTTCCATGTTTTGCCAATTAAGTGTACTAACTAATTTTGCTGAAAATCGCTAAAATAGACACTAAATGTCCTATGTGGCACAATGAACGCTTACATGGACGATTTTTCATTATTTATTTATTTCCTTTTTCGTTTTTCTCCATTTTCTCCTTTTGTTTTCATTTCCTTTTCTTCTTTGTCTTCCCCCTTTTCTCTCTGTCAATCATTGTCAAGCCTCATCGATGGCCGGCAAAGGTTGCCGGCCACCGACCTTAGGTGAGGGCCACCTTCATCGGCCTTGGGTAAGGGACGCCTAAGCCTAGGTTGGCGAGGGCAGCCTTTGCCTTAGCGAGGGTGGCACTTGCCCGCCCAGGCAAGGCAGCCCATGCTCGCTTGCCTCCCTTGGCCGCCCAAGCGAGGGTAGCCCCTTGCTGCTCTAGGCTCGGGTGTCCTTCAACCAAGGTTGGCAAGGGCGGCGACCTCCATTGGCCATCAACAAGGCCTAGTGATGGCTGGTAAAGGAAAAAAAGGCAAAAAAGAAAGAAGAAAAAAAGAAAAAAAAGAAAAGGAAAAAAAGAAAAGAATAAATAAATAATCAAAACATATTAAAAATATTATTAAAAATTGTCTACCTCATCGTCTGCCATATTACATAGAATGGCTAATGTCCACGCTAGCGATTTTTGTTCAAAATAAGTTAGATGGACTCACTTGGCAATATATAGAAAGGTTTCAAGACTTAAATGGCGAAATTGAAAGGTTTATACTAAATTGACAAAAGTGCAATGTGTTTAAAATTTCTTGGACAATTTTGTCCTAGTATTGGAGATTGTAGCGTGAATGGACCACAATGAACAACTTTTCAATACAAGGATTTTGCCTTTGGCTCTTATTCTCCCATTTTTCTTTTCTTTCTTTTGTGCGCTATTAATGGAGTAGGGAGTTTCATTGGCAAAACATATCTCATGCAAGAATTAACTTTTGCACAATTTACAGCGTAATTCTCACTTGTCATTTGAGAGTATCAAAGTGTTGACCATTTGAGACTCCATTTTATTTTATGGAGTACTAAAGTAGTGGCGTAGGCAAAGCGCTAATTGACTTAGAAATAAACGTCCCGATAGCCGGGCTTCTCTCAAATTTCCACCTAAATTAAGGGACATGCTTTATAGATCATGGCCTATGATGAATCACGCACAATCATAGCCATTGATCATGGCAAAACTTATCTCATGCAAGAGTTAATTTTTGTAGACTACTTGGCTGCAATTCAGAGCGTAATTTTTACTTGTCATTTAGGAGTATCAAAGTGGTAATCGTTTGCGACTCCACATTATTTTATGGAGTACTAAGTAGTGGTGTGGGCAAAGCACTTATTAATTTATAAATAAAAGTCCTAATAGCCAGGCTTTTCTCAAATTTCCACCCCTAATCAAGGCACATGCTTATATTGATCATGGCCCATGATGAATTAAGCACAATCACAACCATTGATCATGGCAAAATATATCTCACGTAGGAGTTAATTTTTGCACATGACTTGGCTATAATTTGGAGCATAAATTTTACTTGTCATTTGGGAGTATAAAAGTTGTGACCGTTTAAGACTTCACTTTATTATATGGAGTACTAAAGTAGTGGAGTGGTCAAAGCACTGATTGACTTAAAAATAAACACCTCGACAACCAAGCTTTTGTCAAATTTCCACCCCAAATTAAGGGACATGCTTATACTGATCATGGTCCATGATGAATCACGCACAATCATAGTCATTGATCATGACAAAACATATCTCATGCAAGAGTCAATTTTTGCACACGACTTGACTACAATTCAGAGCGTAATTTTTACTTGTCATTTGGAAGTGTCGTGACCATTTGAGACTCCATTGATGGTTGATAGTTTCTCATTCACTAAATGAAAATGATACTTATTGTTGTGACTTGTCTGCCCAAAAAAGAAGAAGAAGAAGAAGAAAGGATGGAAGAAAAGCCCTTCAAGAACTTGTCTAAAAAATGAGAACCTTCTTATAAGTCTCTCCACAATTTGCATAAGCCAATATTCCGTCTCGTCTATTCTTACTTTCCACTCATAATCATACCTACCCACTTCCGCTTGGGGTCTTGGACCTAGCAAGCGGTAGTTTTGCAGACTAAATATTATATGTATGTGAAGTCTCTTCCTTACACGTTTTGAAAAAAATTGCAATATATGAATTCTCTCGCTTGTCTATGTGATACATAAAAAGTTCATTACAAGTTATTATATAGGTCAAATAATAAGTAATTACATAGTTTTTTTATGTTAACTAACAATAAAAAAAAAACTTTGAAATATTTTGGTAAAAAAGTGTGATTTCTTATTTATTAGCGGTTGAGCATGAATTCATGTGGTTGCGTCATTCATTGGACACATATGTCTATGTTGCGACAAAACAGATGGTCATTAGCGAAATTTTATTTGGCTTTTTACATAAAGAATATGGTATGATATATGATTGCAGTTGACTGTATCAATTAATTATTAATCATTATTATAGTATGAAAAATAATCAATTCTATAATACATGCATCAAATAGAGTTTTCCCAATAAATATGATTACTGAATGCTTAATGAATATTAGAGGGAAAATGCTAGTTAGGTTTTGTCTGTGGCTAGGAATATAGATGCTTGTAATATCTTATAGCCTGAAAAATTCTAGACCTCCCTTAAAATTGTTGAGAGTGAAATTCCCAATTACAAACTATTAGATTTCTCGATTCATTGTCCATGGAAGAAGGGAAACAATTTTATCATTTGATTTTTTTTTTGTTCTTTTTATGCTAGAGGGGTATATAATGCCGCCATTAAGATTATCCCAAAAGAAAATGAGTTTTAGCAAAATGATTTTGTGAACGAGTACTTCGAGACATTTACATTGAAAATGACAAATTTTTATTTATGAGGTGTTTAATAGTGTCTTGTTAACAAAATCCTCATTAAAATAGGTACAAAGTGCTCGGCCCCTAATTGTTAGGAGATCCACATGGCTCGTAAGTGCATAATACTTTTTATTTATTTATTTATCCGTATTGGCTAAAGAACTGAATTTTCGTTATTTTTTCCATGGAATCTGATTAAAGTGAAGATCAAGGTTAAGGTAGTATATTCTGTTTTTAAGTTAATTTTTTTTCCTAATTGTAACGGCGGTTTACTCGTTTCAACAAGTGAAAAATGAAATTAACAATTAAGAATGACAAATTCTACAATGCTATAATTTTGTAATTTTCAATCGATTTATATCGACTTTTTTGCATGCTACATATTTTGACCAAATTAATAAGTAGATGGGTGACGGACAACTAAGAGTAATTTGGAAAGAACAAGTCGATGTTGATCTTAACATCCAATCGGGTTTTAATTTTTACATTTGGATCTAATGTCGTTGATGCTATGGAGAAGCGTCATTTCATCATTAGTGTCCTTACAGTAAAGTCATCTTTCATAGAATATTGTAGATTACATATGGGCACTATAATTTACAATTAAATCGAGTTTGATTCTGCATCTTTATTTTCATTTTCCCTTAATTCATTGATATTGATGGTTGAGGATTAAAGTGACAAGGAACAACATCTGCATCCAAAAGAGAGAGAAAATTATATGAATGCAATGTCTTGCGAGAGTAACATTTTGCTCCCAAAAATTACGCAAAATTTTGCTATAATAACAAAAATCCATTGACCATAACAATAAATATTCTTTTCAAGCAATTCTATCGAAATCAATTATCGTCCAAAAAAGTATTAAATGGACAAAATGCATGGACTATACTTACTACTTTCTTCCTAAAGGAAAAATGAGCATGGATGAAATGAGTTTAGATTTCAAGGTGAGTAGCTAATAATAAAATTATTTACAATAAAAAAAAGGCGAAAGAAAAAATAATGTGCCTCTAGTGCCATTTTAATGGGAATGATTTTCATTCCCCTACATAAAAATTCACATTTTCAAGGTCATCTTGCGGAGTCTTTATTCTCAAAGAGAAAACCATGCCAAGCAAAAGCTGACTCATCACATTTTAGAAAAAAGAAAATGGCCCTCAAACTCGCAATCCATTTCTCACCTTCATTTAAGTTGCCTCCAATTGTCCCGTCCATGTCCCCCAACCAAAGTGAGTTTTCAACATTCCCTTCTTCCATTCACTCTAGCCCCCACAACACGCGCAGATGGTCAAGCAAAGTCTTCTCCAGAGGCAGAAAAACCCTTCAAAAAAGAGAAAAAGAAAAGCGCTTCAATTGCTGCCAAGTCAAAAAGAAAAAAAGAAGAAAAATGCTTCAAACAGCTATCCTAAAAAAAGTAAGAGAAGAATCGACACCATCTTATAAAAAGATAAGAATAGCGCTTCAAAAATGACACCCCCGCTCTTATAAAGCTCTTCAGAGTTTCTAGTAGCCTTCATCCCACCCTTTGTTTCTCAAATCTACCCGTTTCCTAGGGCTTCGAGTCATGAAACTCGTGGGCATTAGTTTTGGAGAGTTTCCATCATGCTCCAGACTTCTTTGTATTGCTCTTCTATTGTGCTTTAGCCAAGTCTCTTCCACCACCAATGAAACAGACAAACTCGTGCTCCTTGCATTTAAGGCTGGCATAATTGAAGATCCTTTCGGCGTGCTCAACTCATGGAACGGTAGCATTGGGTTTTGCCAATGGTATGGCGTTACGTGTGGTAGGAGGCACAGGAGGGTCACGGTCCTTGAATTGTCATCACAAGGACTCTCCGGATCCATCTCTCCTCATGTTGGGAATCTCAGCTTCTTAAGAAAAATGTGGCTCCCAACGAACAATTTTGGTCATGAAATCCCTTCGCAAGTTGGCCAGTTGCGTCACCTTCATGTCTTAGTACTAGGGAACAATTTATTGATTGGTGAAATTCCCAAAAACATATCAGGTTGCATGAACTTGGTTGGACTCGCACTTGGGAATAATGAACTAACTAGGGAAATTCTTGTGGAGCTTGGCTCATTGAACAAGCTATGGTTGATCGATTTGGATTGTAATAATTTAACCGGGAGCCTTCCTTCCTCCATTGGCAACTTATCTTCCCTAGAGTTTTTTTCTTTAAATCAAAACAACTTGGGCGGAAGCATTCCCCAAGGTCTAGGCCACCTAAAAAACTTGCAATTCATTGGCCTTACAAATTAACAGATTGTTGGGTACAATTCCATCTTCCCTATTCAATATCTCTTCGCTAGTTGTATTTCAGGTTGGACTCAACCAAATACATGGGACTCTTCCAGCAGGTATGGGCCTTAAACTCCCAGATCTTGAAGTATTTGTTGTTGCGCGGAACCAACTTGAGGGGCCAATTCCTCCCTCAATATTGAATTGCACAAAGCTAGAGCGACTTCTAATTTCAGCTAACAGATTTTCTGGGAAAGTACCATCTTTGGAAAATTTGTATAAGCTTAATTGGTTGTCACTGCATAAAAATAAGTTTGGACGTGGACATCTTGAAGACTTGAGCTTCATTTGCTCGTTAACTAATAGCACCGAATTAGAGGTAGTGGATATCGGCTCTAACAAGTTTGGTGGGGCGTTACCTAATTGCCTAGGTAATTTATCCACCAATATGAAGGCGTTAGTTGCAAACTTGAATAAAATATTTGGGAGTTTCCAGAAGAAATTGGGAATCTTGTCAACTTGGAGAAATTAATTCGACTCACAACTAGTTTTCGGGTGTTATCCCCTCAAATTTGGGGAATCTACAAAATGTGAAGCTGTTATACTTAGACTTTAACAACCTTGGAGGGACTATCCCATCTTCTTTGGGAAATCTAACCAAGATGATTCACTTAGGTCTTTCGAGGAAACAACTTTCATGGGCAAATTCCTTCACATCTATCAAACTACCGGTCCCTTATTTTACTTGATCTATCGATAATAATCGGTGACATGCCACCCTAGGTTATCGGTCTCTCATCATTAGCCATCGTCTTGGATTTGTCTCATAACCATTTGACTGGGGTCCTAGCCATAGAAGTTGGCAACTTGAGAGCTTTGACCGCGTTGGACATATTTGACAATTTGTTGGTAGGTGAAATCCCAAGTAGTTTAGGTGATTGCACTTCATTGGCAATTTTGATAATGGGGGGCAACTTCTTCCACGGGTCGATTCCACAATCAATCAGATCGTTAGGAGGCATTGAAGAAATAGATCTTTCACACAACAATTTGTCAGGTCAGATTCCAGAATTCTTAGTAGTATTTCGATCCTTACAATGGTTGAATTTGTCATACAATAAGTTTGAAGGCATGGTACCATGTGAAGGAGTCTTTAAGAATGCTATCGGTACTTCCATTGTTGGGAACGATGAGCTCTGTGGCGGATTGCCAGAATTTCATCTCCCCAATTGCATTTTCAAAAGCCACAAAAGCAGAAAGATCAATATAGTGATGGTTGTTGCTTCTGTCATTTTTGGAGTTGTTGGAATGGCTCTTATTGCAGCTTTTATATATCTTTGTTGGGTGAAGAAGAAAGTAAATGAACCGATTTCAAGTTCAATGGATGATTCGCGTTTGAATGTATCTTACGGGACACTCTTGAAAGCAACGAAAGGTTTTTCTTCGGCAAATTTGGTTGGTGTTGGAAGCTTTGGTTCGGTTTACAAGGGAATACTCGCGGACAATGGAACGGTTGTTGCCGTGAAGGTGCTACATTTAGTCCGTCATGGTGCTTTGAAGAGCTTTACAATCGAGTGCGAGGCATTAAAGAATGTCAAGCATCGAAATCTTTTGAAGATACTAACAATTTGCTCTGGGAGTGATTATCAAGGAAATGATTTTAAGGCCTTAGTCTACGAATTTATGGACAATGGAAGCTTGGAACAATGGCTACACTCATATGCAACATCATCTCATGAGAATATGCTTCCGAAAAAGTTGAATTTCATTTGGAGAATAAATATTGCAATTGATGTTGCTTCTGCCCTAAGTTATCTTCACCACCAGTGCCGCATCCCTATAGTTCATTGCGATTTAAAGCCAAGCAATATCCTCTTAGATGCTGAGATGGTTGCACATGTTGGTGACTTTGGACTGGCGAAATTCCTTCTTGAATCATCCCTTGATACTATAGATAATCAAATGAGCTCCATGGGTCTTAGAGGGACAATGGGTTATGCTCCACCAGGTACTGCCCCCCCCTCTCTCTCTCAAATGAAGAAAGTTTATATACGTAAAAATTATTGATCGGTCTTCTTGTGGAAAGTTTGGTAGCTAATGATAACTCTTATGGTCTTACACGCATTACATTTTGATTTGGTAATCTGCGCTTTAATTTGAATTGGACTATGCTCAAAATGTGTGGCAGAGTATGCAATGGGATGTGATGTTTCAAGAGAAGGCGATGTCTATAGTTTCGGCATTCTCTTACTGGAGATATTCACAGGGTTGAGTCCCACCGATAACAAATTCAGAGACAATTTGACTCTTCATAGTTTTGTCGCAGAAGCTTTACTTGAACGAGTGCTAGAAATCATGGACAGCTTTATGCTTCAAGAAAGAGATAGCCATTTAGGCCCTTATAGTTGCCGAGGCGTTAGTCTTCCGAAAGGGATAACATATTTCAAGAGTGTTTGGTTATGGTGTATAACATTGGAGTTACTTGTTTGTATCAAGTACCGGAAAGACGGATGAGCATCAATGAAGTTGTAAATCAACTGCACCGGATTAGAAAGAAACTCTTTGCATTGGGTTTAAGTGAACAAGATGAACCACCAATAGCTTAATTAGCTGTCGTACCGGTTGTCCAAAATTGGGCTTGGCCCAGGATCGGCCCATCAGCCCAAATATCAATTTCAGTCTCCCAGTTATGAACCGTCATCGTCGAGAGCCAGATACTTTCAACGTGTCGCGGCAAGTCCTTTTTTCCGCACCGCCAAGAGCAGCTCCATCCGCCTCCACGAGCCACCGCGTTAAACTCCGATCGCAGTCGCCACCACCGCGCTCCGCTCAAGGGGGGGACGGGGAAGCACTTCAGGTAGAATCTCTTGGCCTCACAGGACTCCGGCGATAGGGCAGTGATCGTACAAAGGACTCAAACTGTAGGTGTGTGTACACGCAATTGTATGTATGTCTCGTGTTTCGGATGTTCTATCTGTGTGCTTTGCATTAGTGTAAGCAAGTCATGTCTTGCAAACTTCAGTCAATGGATGTTGCGTCTTCAATACCACAAGATTGCGGAAGGGCAAGCGAATTTGATCGTTGAAGTATCGAGGAGCCCTTGTGAATTTGGCGTAATTAGTCTTGGAAATGTCATAGTCGTTGCTGCTTCTTTTTTGAATGGTTAGTCTCGATATGAGTGGCTGTCTAGACAATGGAGGATTTTATGATTTGTAGGGAGGTTGCGTTGATGAGTTAGCTGCATCATCTGGCATAAGTGCATTTGCTGGTATAGTTGTGTTACTTCAAGTCTTCTTTTGTGATGTGAAGTAAACCTAACATTTTGAAAGTCGAGAGCTTTCTAGCTTATAGCAAAAAGTGTTGGTTTAGCACGTGAATTCCTTCTTACGTAGGTGCGTTGTGTTTTACGATAGCGTACTTAGTTGAATTTTGGTCTCGATGAAATGAGGAAATATAAAAAAAAGAAACTTACCAGAGTAACTTGTTGCAGTAGGATAGACGTGCCACTTTCATCTTTCTTCTAGAGATATTCTTATTTGGGAAATTAAATTGCATTGGAGATGGATGCACTAGTGCCTTTGGGCCTTAAGAAGGATATGCTAGTCCGGTTTGGGAAGACACGATCACAAGGTTGATTTGGTATACATACCTAGAGAATAAACAAGAAGAAAGTGTTTGAACCAAGGAAAAGATCAATGTTTAGAAAGTAGAGAAAGAAATCTAGGTTTCGGGGTCTCCTTGCTGTTAAGTGTCCTCTCGTATTTGAGGGGCTTTTACACGTGCACCAGGTGCCTATACCTTTATCTCACCTAATTGTGAGTTCCAATTGAGTGGGTCCACATATCCTGTCATCTGCTCTATGGATCTCATTGTAACTATACGGTAATTTCTCTTTTGTACTTTTTCTTTCTTTGGAAAACCATAACATCAGTGATCGGACGGACCGGTTGCTCTTAGTTTGCAAAATCTGTATAATGGAGCAAATTGCAGTTCATACGTTAAAATGTTACTTACTCTTGTTGATCGTGGCCTTTCTAAAATGGATTTGTTCCTATTTGCCTCAGGCTTGCATGATTTGATAAGCTTGATCTTCCTGTTTTCATTATGAAGTGCATATACAATGAGTGGAAGGGATTTTTCGGATGGAGTTTGGATCTAGGGGCTGTCTTGTCAGATTATTGTGTGAACAAAAATCCTCATCGCTAAGAACGGTAAGCAGATCTGTTCCAGAAGTTGGTTCTTATTTTTAAGCTATATTTCACTAGAAAGCTGCTCTTAAAGCTTATGTTACTTGTTCTTTGAGTGGGATTACATCACATATTGTTTGTCTTCAGCTAGCATCCATGTGCCTCCTTCTGGTTTTTTGGTGTAATTTACATTTTATTTTTGCCTTTGACACTGGAAATGTCTGGGAGACTGTACATAGAATTGTGATGGTAGGCATGTCAAAATTGGTGTTGCCATGGGACATCACATGGTGTTCATGTCCTGATCACCAGATGGTGCATGATAGAGTCTGTACTTTATCCAAAGTAAGGGGCAGGGAAAGTTCTATTCTTTCAGAAGAATCGAGTTTCTTGATAGCAGGTGAAGGTGTTTTATCATGGTAGAAGGGAATCTATTGCTTTCCTCACATATAAATATATGTAGAGTTGGTGAATCTAATGATATTGAGAGATATGAGACAACTTTACAAGGCTTCACTTTTCAGTCTTGAGCATTCAATTATTATGCTTCTTTACTTGCATTGTGTGTTGGAGATTTATGATTTTTGAAGTCAAAGCTCCCTCTTTCTTTGGCTGAAAAAGTTTTCATACGATCATCTTGTTGAGATTGTCTCTATAAATTAATTTCTATAACACTTTTTCCCAGTGTCAATGGTCATAACTATGCACGACGAGAAACTTTGCTTTGATGTGTTAGAAGAGAGAAGTCAATTATTAGCTTACACTTTAGTTGTTGGACTTGCTTACATCTGTTAGCATGACTGCAAGTCCTCTTGCAGTCATTGATGGCAGTCAGTGACCAGCAGCGGATTATGTAGTTGTGAACAAGGATGGTTCCAGGCATCATCTACCTCTTACCACATTATGTCACCAACTGCAGCTGATTAATTCTTCTCCTTACACATTCCTTCAGGCACTTTTTGGTCACGAATACCCTGTAAGTTTGTGACGTGTAAACTTGATGCATATGGTTAACTGCAATGTTCTTGCGCCTTGAGATTTTTCTGATTATCTAGACCTTGCGGTTTCTTTGATTTTGTAATGATGCATTTACTTTGATACAAGTATATGATCCGATGCTCTTGTTCCTCTATTTTTGAAGGTTGGACTATTTGATGAGGAGAGAAAATTCTTCCATTAGGAAAGTATGTCAGTGCCGTTGGCCTTTGCTTTTGAAAATAAATTCCAGAGATCAGGTCATGCAAAGATTTTCCTTATTTTTTGTAAGTTTTCCTCTCATCTACATTTTAATGGTGATGGGTGGACATTCGATTAATCTTGATGCTTGCTTGAGGAGATTCTTTTTTCATATATGGACTTATGCCCATGTACCCTATTTTCTTTTACTATACATGGACATGTATACAAATTTATTCACTCTAATCTTGATCATGGTTTATAGTAGGATGTGAATGTGCAGTGAATTGCCCGTTTGGAAGTTTGTGTTTTTGCATTTAGCATTACACAGAGATTTCCACAGTTGTGTGATTTCATGAATTTTTGGGTGATCTAAACGACCTCCTATTATTTTAGTAATTTTTTCCCCTTACTTGTCAAAAGATATTGTGGCTCCTCTTCCTTTGATGGTTGTCGTTTGTTTATGTGATGATCTGTAAGAAAACAGTCTGCTTCAGATAACTAAAGTCATTGAGAATCGACCATCTCATACTTCCTTCTAGGGTAGTTGACATGATTATGTTTTGGGGTCTACTACTTAGATCTTAGGCAGGCAGCCCTATTTTGAGAGTACTCATCTACTATTGAATTGACTGATTTGACATTTTCCAGTACCAAGGTGACAAAAGATCAGATGGTCATTGATCTTGCCTTCCGGACAAAGATATTCTTCTGGAGTAGTATTCTTCTTGGAAAGGTGTCAATCGGTGTCCTTGGATTTGCTTTCGTGAGGTTGATAGCTATCAACCGAGTCGACCTGTAACCATATTCTGTATTCCATTGAATTCAAGACATTATAATTTTTGACTTTACTGGGCTTATTCTGAATCTTCTTTCCTCATAAAATGGAACAGATTGAAAAGGTGGAGGCACCATAGACGGGATGAGCAGGAGGAGCAGCAGCAGCAGCAGCAGAGCCATGCTGAAGTCGACGAGCCCAACAATCTTGTAGATGATGAATTGGGAGATGTACCAGATGGACACTTATGTGTAATTTGTCTGATTAGGAGGAGGAGATCCGTTTTTGTTCCATGCGGTCATCTTGTGAGACAATGAGCAAAGACTATTCATCTCTTGGATATTCCCACTCCTCCAAGCCTCCATGCAAGTTCCCCTGTCATTCTGATGATTGTCCATACTCTTACACGCCTCACAATGACCACAGTGGACCTATCTTTGTTATTGTGATTGAGAATGATAAGGTTGGTTCAGATTGCTCTTTTTTTTTCCTTTTAACTGGCAAACAGTCCATTTCCTGTTGGGCATGCCTTGGTGGTTCTTGATTAAGTTGGGCCATGATCAATGTGTGCTTTATTGAGAATACTTTTATATGGTCAATGCAGATGTCTGTTCAAGAATACCAAGCGGACTCTACAATGATGGACTTGTTAGAAAGAGCAGGGCGTGGAAGCGCCAGATGGATGCCCTACGGTTTCCCTCTGAAGGAAGAACTGAGGCCGAGGCTGAATCGCCAGCCCATTGGCGATCCGACCTGCAAACTGAGGATGGGAAATGTGGTGGAACTTACGCCAGCGCTACCCGACAGGTTTTTGACAGAGCACCAGGAAGAAAACCAGCGCATGTATAACCGTGGCCCGACAGTGTCGAGCACCGGTCCTGCCTTGTGCATGTAAGTTGTCTGCAGTCTCGATCCAAGAGAGTTCTAAATCTATGCATGATCTGCAAAAACAGCTTAGCTTTTCGTGCTTATTTGTAAATCTTAATGAAAGAAAGACCATTAAATCGTCTTGGACATGATGAGATGACTCCTCATCCGCTCAAATTTCGAAGCTAATGAGGTACACCTATGAATTCGATCTTAGGATATGTTGACGTTATTCTGTCTCCTCGATTAATAGAATATAGATTGTTCGAAATGGAGAAAATAGATAAGTTTGTGGATTCGACCCCTTCTTCTGGCTGGGTCAAACTCAATTATGATTTCGACAAAAGAAAAAAAAAACTCAATTCCGATGAGCCCTCTAAAAACTCAGTAAATGGACTTAGTCGTGATGACTCGAGCGATTGCCTTACTGGAACTACGAAGCATTTTGTTGTGCCTTAAAGTGGCAATTTCTTATTATGTAATGATTTCGAACTTAGTTGCAGCTCCGCCAACATATTAGCAATGGCAACTATCTATTGAACCCCCCTCCAAAAAAAAGGCAATTTTTTGGGCACTAGCATATTTATTTTGAAGGTGGACTCATAAGTAGCGATTTCGCTTCCTTCTAGTGACATGCTCATTTATCAAATTGGAACCATGCTCAAGTTTTTTCAAAATATTAAGAATCTTCATAATTTTAGGAAAGGAAATGCATTTATGGATTAGTTAGCAAATTGAGTATGCCATAACGACAATATGAGTGATAATTATGTATTAGATAGGCCACTAAAAAATAGGTTCCTTTATGTATTGCTAGGGTATCAAATTGTGTCATGTTTTATTAGGATATTAAGAAAATGAAATCTCTAAAGAAAAAGACCAAAAGAAAAAGGGTTAATATCTTAAAAAATCCTCCAAATTGCTACACATAACAAATTTATCTTGAATTAATTTTTTTGATCACAAAAAACTCCAAATTAGTATATTTGTGACAAATTTATCACAAATAATCACAAAAATTCCTTAACGATATACTTATAACAAATTTACCTCAAACTAATTAGTTCAATCGTTACAAATCCCAAACTTGTATATTCGTGATAAATATACCATATGTTAAATTAGATTAATAATACAAAAAATTATAAAAAATGATACGACTGTGATAAACATATAGTAAAATCTAAACTAGTACACTAATCCTTTGTTATATATCATCAAATTTAATAATTTTGGTAAAATTTAACGAAAATTAATAGAAAGTAAATTTGTTATAAATATACGATTTTGAATAAATTTATCAAAAGCGTATCGGTTTAATGTTTTTAGTTATCAAAAAATTAATTTGAAATAAATTTATCACAGGTGTATAATTTGAGATTTTTCAAAGTATTACCTAAGGAAAAATAAAAAGCGGAGGAGGGAGAAAGGTTATGAAGAAGCGTAACGCAGTGGGTTGCCACGTCGTCCCTATCATACGGATCCACGAAGGTGGGCCCCCGGTTCGGAAATAAAGCCCGGAGAGTTCTTCTTCCTCCTCTCATCCCCCAACCACAAACAAAGGTCGCTCCTTTTTTAATTCCGGCGATCCGCGGCGGCGATCTTCCACTTCCACTGCCCCCGATTCCTCGATTTCTGACCGCTCTCTTCGTGCGGGGTTCTTCCTCCTTCTCGTCTCGTCGATCGGCCGTTGCAGGTCGCGATCGATCCTCGGCGATGGGGAAGAAGCCTCCGTCTTCCTCCGCTTCGCTGAAGAAGAAGCGGTCCAAGGCTTCGTCCAAGGTAACCGTCTCTTCCGGCGTTGGGGGGCCCCGCGCGCGTTTTTAGGGTTCGCTTTGATTTGTTCGCTCTTCGATCCGTTTTACGATTCGAATTGAATGTCGGTTTTTCGCAATGTTTTACGATATCGAGTGCGGTCCGCACGCGCGCGCGCGCGGTTCGGGAGAAGGTAATCGGAAGTTTCGCGATTTATCGTGTGAACTGTAGGGACGAACTTCTCCGGCGGCTTTGCCGGTCGCTGGTCTGCCATTCTCAGTGTGTAGAACTGGAATTCGTAATCGGTTTGGTGCTCTCTTCACCATCTTCGCGCTGAAATCGCTACCCGACTGAGCTAGCCTAGTTGTTTTTAACACAATTTGACCCCGCACGACGGTCAAGTCACTGATAGTCACATGATTAATGCTTGCAATTCGGTGTCTGGG
Source organism: Eucalyptus grandis (assembly GCF_016545825.1). Classification (NCBI taxonomy): domain Eukaryota; kingdom Viridiplantae; phylum Streptophyta; class Magnoliopsida; order Myrtales; family Myrtaceae; genus Eucalyptus; species Eucalyptus grandis. Next base: position 13,555,629 of record NC_052617.1, on the reverse strand, counting down.
GATGGTGAAAATTTGTTGCTGTAAAGGAGATTTAGAAGTCCAGTACTTTGTTAGGGAATTTGATTAGTTAATGGTGGGATGGGTTATGATATTATTTGGTCTTTGTCTTGAAGTTGAATGAGATGAATTTTCAATTTGAAAGTGTCGGTTTTTAGTTGAACATTCGATGTGGTTTTAATGCTCTGTGAGGTTTGATTGTTTAGGTTCGAGTCAAGAAGACGAGCAAGACTAAAAGGAGAAGCAAGTCGAAGAAGAGTTCTCGCCGCCGTTATGATTCGGATTCTTATTCCAGCGATTATGCTTCTCTGACTTCATCGACCATGAGTTCTGAGGAGGATTACAGGAGACGAAGTAAAAGACGGGCAAGATCCCCTTCTAAGAAGACCATTCGACGAAGCAAGAAGAGGTCTCGAGGACAGTCGTATAGTGCTGAAAGCAGCGAGGACCTGCCTTCTCGTAAGAAGAGAAAAGGGTCCAAGAGAGATGGTAAGCTCAGTCTGAGGATGAAGAGAAGTAGAAAGAAATCTAAGAGACCTGTGAGTGTGAGTTCAGCAAGCAGTGGTTCGTACTGCTCAACCTGTGCGGAATCGAGTAGTGACAGTGGACAGAGTGAATCTCAAAGTTATAGGGCCAGTTCTGAGAGAAAAGATAAGGATAGATGGACTGTAGAGAAGGGTAAAACTGAATCGAAAGGGCGTGGATATAGTCCGAGGAGTTATTCTCCCATTAGTCATCACAGCATAAGCAGCGGTGATGAGAGTGCTGAGGTAATGAGGGGCGGGAACAATTCGATGCGATTAAGGTCTGTTATAATGGTTAACAATGAGGACGGAGAATTGCATGCTTATGGACATAAGGAAGAAATTACTTATGAAAACGATGATTATCCTTCTTGCAAAAGTAACGATAGTAATGATTCTGGGGGCAAGCGGGAATTGAACCATCATCTGCTTGTTGAATCTGAGTTGAAGAGGCAGGTAGATAACGAAATAGATGAAGAGGCTGTTGTTTCAGATATGAATCCTACTGCAATAACTGAAGATGGTCAGAAGAGTAGAAACAATATAAGCTCTGTTATAGTTGGAACCATCCATGCTGTAAGGGACGATGAAAGTAATGTTTCTGATGGGCCAGATGGTAATGATTTGGAGTCAATGTTGAGACAGAGGGCACTGGAAAATCTCAAAAAGTTCAGAGGTGTTAATAAAAATACAGTAGCTTTGTCTGCTCAGAAAGAAAATGTTGATGATGATAAGAAGCAATCTTTAGTTGCTACTTCAGAATCGTCTCACCATAAGTTTCCTGATGACAATGTAGCCAATGCACCTCCTGTTGAAGGCAATGGTGCTAATTCTGATTCTTCTGTGAAGAGAGATTTTATTAGTATAAAGTCGAATGATGCAAGCCTAGGTGATAAAGGCAGTAAAATTGCGCCTGCCATAACGAGTCAGTCCTCTGAGGTTGGGCCAGATCGTGGGCGGAGTGGTTTCAAAGAAAGTGGTTTTACTAGGCAATCTGTGGTGAAACGATTGCATGAGGGGACTACCGCTGCTAATGTCAAACAAGAGGTCATACCAACCTTTGCTTCCAATACTAGTAATCCGAGGGTGACTTCATATACATGGAGGCGAGAGTCGGCCAAGGGTCAAGCATCGTCCAAGGAATTGCATCCTTCCTCAGGACCTCCTCAGACAAAGCTGATGGTGAGAAAGGGTATTGGTGGCGAAACTGCTATCGAAAATGTTGGAACTGAGAACAAAGTCGAGGATAATGAAGTCCATGAGAAGCATGCATCTCCTGCTCTAGAGCTGCCTTCTCATACTGAACCTGTGGCAGGAGCTGCGAGCTCAGACAAAGATGGCAATGATGCTAAGGATGGTCCCCAATATGAACAAAAGACAATGTCTGTTACCCGGGGTGGTGAAACAATACGGGTGAGGAGCAAATGTGAAATGTTATTGTACTTATTTATCCTCAAGTCCACATCCTGTGAAAATCTGAATGGAGATACTTGTTTGTAAAATTTTGTATGTTTGATATATCTAATAATCCAATGTCATTGGTGTATGCACAGGTAAACTACCAGGTTTACATCCCCAAGAGAGCCCCTGCTCTGGCGAGGAGGCAACTTAAGCGATGATACAGGATCTTTGCTTTCGCTCTGTAAGGATCCTGCTTTTGGTTTTTTCCTTTTCAGTTAACCAACATCGAAGGTGAAAAAGGCTGGTGGACGTACCGTACCAGTTGACTGGAGTATATCACTTGATTTCTGCGGCAAGTTTAGAGTATTGTCGCAATGTACAAGGACTAAACCTTTTCTTGATAATTTTGTTATATGTTATCTGATAGAGCCGCTCCAGTGGAAAAGGTTTGTCCTGATCTCATTTTATGGGAAACCTAGGGGCAAGTTGCTCGAGCCACGCCCATAAGTGACTGTGATCCATGTACAATGTGGGGCATTACAATGGAATAAAAAGAAAACGTGACATTGCGTTTCGGACTGAAACGGCCACTCAAATCTGCTGCTGTGCGGGCCTGCCGAATGCCCCGTGAGCGTGCTATGGCCAAGGACATTCGAGCTAGTTGCACTCCTGCATATCCGGTTACTAAAAGCTACAATAGTCTTCAATCTGCGTTAAAGTTAATCTTCTTCCTGCCACTCAAGCATGCCCAATCATCTAGCTCCGAGACTGATATGTCTTCTAAGAAACGAGAATATCGGCTCCTAATTAAAGGGAGCTGCATGAAGACACTATTATATGAGAATGATGACTTCATTCAAAAACTAAAAAAAGGTTACAAATGGTTAATCTAAATTTTACTGTTAATCATCTAACGTTTAGCAATGAATCTAGGGACTCTTTCCACATGGGAATGAATCTAGGCTGCAATGAGCACTCCCTTATTCATGCTTAAATTACCTTATAATTATTGTTTAAGCAAGAACCAACTGTATTCAGAATCCAGAGAATACCTGGTCAGACAGAATACCAGAGACAGCAACGGTTGCTCCTGGCTTGGCGTAAGATACTATATGATCCGCCAACTCTAGCAGAGGATTCAAGAGAATATTTGCTACCACAACATCATATTTCTCTGTTTCTGAGATGAGTCCCTGTTTATCCAAGGGCTGTCCTGAATCTTGATGTGTCCCTTCATTGTTTGTTTGAGGGCAGAAGTTGCTGGGAACCAGTTCTAGCTTCATCTTATCCGATCCAATGTTGTTTAGAGCAGCATTGTGACGAGCAGATGATACCGCTTGAGGATCTACATCGAATCCCACTGCAGATGCAGCACCTAACTATGTCCACAATAAGCATTTAAAAAATATGAATCAAACATCAGCTTTTCCTGGCTTTATGTAACTAACTATGACTCTATATAATATGTTGCAAATTCGATGGGATGGGAAGCTGCTGTTACTTTTGCAGGATCAAATTTATCAGGCTAGATGACCCATCTCATAGAGACTCATTATATTGCAGCAGTAGACCGCCAGTAAAAAAATTCTGTCACCAAATAATTTTATAAACAGTAAACATTGGGTAACTGGAGACACCTAAATCAGTCCTAACCAAACTTGTCTATTGCTTTAGGCTTGTTATCCCACAGGTCATATCAATATGGATATAAAGCCGCAACATCACTTAAAATTTCAGGTACCTTAAGCGCTGCTATTGCAAGAATGCCAGAACCGGTTCCATAATCCAACAAGTGTTCTCCTCCCTTTATCAGGTCATGTAGGAGCAATAGACATAATCTTGTAGTGGGATGTTCCCCAGTTCCAAATGCCAATCCAGGATTCAGAATTATATTTGTAGCTTCAGCATTCTATGGAAGCAACAGAATAATTAGTTAGGCCGTGAATAAAGATGCAATCTAATATTGTAGCTGGCTATTCCAACAACTCAAATAGCAGTGTTGAATTTGGTGGATCTTCCATCCTAGTTTATTATTGACTTCAAGTATCATTTGGAAAGGAGTGGGATGCTCAGCCTTGAATAGGAATAGGTTTATTAGATGCTGTAGTATCTACACTTCTGTATACTTTGTTGGGGAAGTCATACCGGAGGAGTTTGCCACTCGGGGGTAATCCAAAGTCCTTCAGTGACTTCAACAGGATGAAATGATTCCTGCAACAGAGAGAGAGAAGTTTAAAAAACCACATCTTTGAACATGAGTGTACCGGTCCAACAGAAAGAAAAGGAAAGGGTATGATCACAGTGGTCATTTTGCAAGCGCTTGGAAACCGGAGATTTTACTGGACTAAATCACTTAGTAGCTTGTAAATGATGAACAACACTAGAAAACGATTTGACAAAAATCCAGAAGGCCCTAAATTTATTTGTCACCTTCTCATTGTGGTCTCATAGAAGGCAAAAATCAGTTTATGCAGAAGTTCAACAGGAAGTTTAGAAGAGAAGTGACCAAACCTGATTTTTCTTTACCCAATCTTCTTGCTCACACTCTTTGATATCATATTCAGGTACGTCCTTCAAGCCTATCGAATCAGCAGCACTTGAAACAGATGCATCCACATCTTCACTGGGAAGAAATATGGAATTGATGGAAATCTGCAACCACCAGAGCGGTTGTTAACTTGGAAACAATGAGGTCGATACTCTTACGTGCTCCATTTCCTTATCTTTTCTTCTTCAAGCAGTCTTGTCACGCAGGCACAGGATGTTTTATGCGGATCAGAAGTATGAAAGTTTCAGAATTCAAAGAGCCTACACCCTTGCGATAACACGCAAAATGTTCACACAAGAGGTTGTAACTTTTCGAATAGACAGCTAACAAAAACAATCTCACCAGGCACAATATCACCAAACAGCATCTGCACAATTAGAAACCCAATGCAGCAAACTGGAATGGAAACTAGTACTTCAGAGAATGTATTTTTCTTGATTCGACAAGCGTTTGATACTTGTTTCTTAGTACTTGGTAGTGGTGCTACCTCATCAGAACTGTCAGAGCCATCTTCCTCATCCATGCTTGCCGAGCTCGCACCAAAGCATAAAAGAGCTTCTGAAAGCTCATCCTGGCCCAGTTCAGAAGCGAGAAACGTCAGACCGTTGCTTTTCAGCGACAAAAGAAGAACCAGAAAATGAAAAACAGAGGCGCAGTAAAATTCAACTTGAAAGTTTCGTCTTTTTCGATCTTCAAAGAAGTCTAGAGTTCCGAGAGAGTTCAAAACTCACCGCGACGTCCTTCGGGCATCGAATACGGACGGAGAGATAAGAAGGCGAGGAGGGCTCCACCGCGGGACCGTCCGACGAGGAAACCGATGGACTGGAAGAAGCGGTGGAGAACGAGAAGGCGGCGGCGGTGAGATCGGGAGTGCGCGTGGTTTGGGTCACGGAGAGAGCCGAGAGGCAGTACAGGAGCGGCGATGGAGATGGAGATACAGGTGGTCGGAGGAGAAGCCGCGGGCCGGAGCTCATCAGGTGTTTGACGAATCGACTCACCGACATTTTCGCAAGCTGAACGACTGTCTCTAGTCTCCACTGATGGCACAGGCGTTGGGCAACGACATATTCTTGTTCATTTTGCGATAGGATAATACACAACAGAAAAGTTTCAAATAAGAACTTGTCAATTGGATTTTTTTTTCAAGAAAAGGTTAAAAGTAGATTTTATTTCAAATGAGGACCCGAGCTTACCGGTTGCCCAAATAAATGTCTTGAGTCACTCGTTTGACATCTCTCATGTCTAGCATCCAGTCAAAGATATTTCATGCAAATCATAGCAAATTTGAAGGTAAATAGTAACTAAGCCTAGGCTAAGAGCAACCACATGCCTTCTTATTCTAGCTCTTACACCAAATGATGGGTTACATTGTTCCACAATTGACCAGCCATCACCAAAAAGTCTTTCAAATTGAATCTCATATCTCTAACCATACCTAATTTAGCTTGGGACTTTTCAAAAATTTTGGTGATATGGAACTTTTTGTTATACAAAATTAATGGGGGTAATTGTGGCACTGGTGTATCGATTAATGTGACACGGATGTATCGATTTAAAATTCTTGTGGAGCATCAATCCTTATGCTAGTAAGTACTATAAAAAACATTTTTGGGAGAAACATTGCCTTGTCTTATTCAAGAATGATCTAGAGTTTCAAAGGGTGCGTTTGGTAACGATTACGTTCAGGAGGCTGATTCGATAAGAACGATTCTTTTTATTACATTAGGAAGCGATTACGAGTAAAAACACGTGTTTGGTAAGCTGTTCAAAATTTTTATTCGGAATAAGTGCGTTTGGTACCGTATTAATTGATTACGTTCCAAATTAATTTCTTTTGATTTTTAAATAAATTTTAAATAATTTCTTTTGATTTTTAAATAAATTTTAAATAATTTCTTTACTTTTTACTTTTTCTTTTTTTTTCTTTTTTTCTTTTTTTTTTTTTCTTTTTTTCCCCTTTTTTCCTATTCTTCTTCTTCTTCATTTGGTAGGTCGCGGGACGGCGCGGCCAGATGAAGGGCCTGGCGACGCTCACCGGAGCGCGCCGGCCCTCGGCGAGGTCGGCCTTCGTCGGCGAGCCTCGCCGTGGCCGGGCCTCGCCCGGCCTCGGCGAGCCGGCAGCCACCGGCGGGCCGGGCGAGCCTCGCCGATGGCGGGCGAGCCTCACCGGCGGCCGGGCGAGGCTCGCCCGCCCACCGGCGAGGCTCGACCTCGCCGTCTGGCGAGGCCGAGCCTCGCCAGTTTGCCGGCGAGGCTCGCTGGCCCACGGCGAGGCCGGGCCTCGCCCGGATCTGCGAGGCCGAGCCTCGCGGGTGGGTGGGCTTGCCTCCGCGAGCTCGCCGGACCTCGCCCCGGCACGGCGAGCCTCCGGCGATCTCGCCGGACCGGACCCGGCGGCGGCGGCGGGCGGCGGCGGTGGCGGCGGACGGCGGCGGGCGATGGCGAATGGCAACAGAGATGATAAAGAGAAGAACAAGGTTTTAAGTTTTAATTCTTTTCGATTCTCGGACGAGAATCAAATTTTTTTTGATTCTCAAATCTTGTCCAAAATTGTTTTAACAAAAAATTTACCAAACGCGATTCTCGTCCCGGCGGTTAGGACAAAAATCAGAATCTGGCACTGTTCAAGAATGATCAGGCCCAAAGACTAAAATCCAAAAAGAGCAAAACTGATAGAGATAGCCACCACGATAGCCTTCCTCTTGATTTTGTGTTTGTCTGTTTTCATTTTTTTTCCCAATTTGCAACTTCCTGAAGAAGTTACCGCGAGAAAATATCTTAGTATATCTTTTCCTCAAATTCCAAGCATTCAATCGACACACTCATGCAAACGAGAATGATTTCGCGGCTCGAAAGCGACACGAAACATCAAATTTCAAGGGCCGTCGATATGGGTCCATAGATTTGCAACTTCTTGGGCAAGTTAATGGGTGGACGTACGTACGTTAGGACATCTCCTCCATAAATTCCAAGCATATATGACACCTCGGACGAAGCAAAGAACGACCAAATAATAAGCCCGCCGATTCTGGCCCCTCCCTCTCGCGCCAACGACCCGCCCGCCGACCCGAAAATTCTCCGTCCATGGCATTCCGACCGAATCCCTTATCCCTAACCGTACCCGAACCCGCCTTCGAGTCCTGGCTCCGAGACTCCGGCTACCTCGAGCTCCTCGACCAGCGTTCCTCCTCCTCGGCCGCCGCCCCCGGCGCCGCCGCCGCCGCTTCCGGCGATGCTGCCGCCGCCTCCGACCCCTATGCCTCCGGGTTCTTCGCCTCCGTCTTCTCTGGCCTGGGGACCCTGGTGTCCCTCGTGACTCTCAACCCGCTGTCGAAGCTCACCACCGACGATTTCTCCGGCGAGACGCCGTCCTGGACCGCCGCCTTCATCGGCTCCTGCGACTCGTACTCGTTCCCGTCCTCGCCCGCTCAGGCTCGGCTTCGGGTCCACGAGAACGTCAGGCGCTTCGCTCGCAACTACGCCACTCTGTTCATCCTCTTCTTCGCTTGCGCTCTGTAAGTGGCATCTCTCTCTCCTTGATCGCGTGCTCGTGCTGTACGAGTGCCCATGGCGATAGTTTGCGCCTGCCAGAACTTCTTCTTTGGAGAATTGCTGATGAAATATGGCAAAAATCACCGATTCATAAGGATAATGAATCCAAGAAAGAACAGTTTGATATCATGATTGTTGCTTTTGGAATGTAGAACAGCCTCTGTCAGCCACCTATGCGCTCCTGTCTAGTCATTTCAATTTGGCTCTTTAGAGATTGCTGATGATTCTTTTTTCCTGAATGGAAAGATGATTGAACTCGTTTTAGATGCTCGAAAGCTTCGTTCTGAATCAAAATTTTTAGGTGACATGCCTCAGTTGAGCACGTAATTTCTTCCTCTTCTTGGGTCTATTATGCAAAAAATGAACTTTTTTGTTTCTCTCTTGACCTTGGTTTGGCTAGGAAAGTTATCGTGTCAGAAAAGAAGTTGGGGAAGATTACTGATGGCAAATCACTGGTTCATGAGGATAATTACTCGCTCCCCCCAAAATTTATACCACGAACACAACCACTTGATTAATATCGAAGTGGAGGTATCAATTTGATGGCATGACTTTTGCTCTTAACATGTGGAACAGCCTCAGCTACCTCATTGTCTTGTTGAGTGATTTCACTATGGTGCAGACGACAGACAAAATTTTCTTCTTGAAAGGAAAGACGATTGAACTTTTTCTATATGCTTTTTAGCTTCATACTGGATTGAGTTTTTCCAGTCACATGTTGTAGTGAAGCACACTATATCTCCCTATCAGTGTCTTTTTTTTTTTTTTAACGAACTTGTTTGTCTCTCTCTTGAGCTTGGTTTTGCTAAATAAGATGTTCCAAGAGCTGATATGTTCCTTCTTTTCTTATGATTTTGGGGGCTGTAGGTACCAGATGCCATTTGCTCTTATTGGACTGCTGTCAAGTTTGGCGCTCTGGGATTTTTTCAAGTTCAGTAGTCATAAGTGGGGATTGGATCAACGGCCTGTAATCCGCCAATGTTTGGTTCACATTGCCCAGATTGGTAAGTTGTTCGCTCCCTTCAATGAACATTTGGAGGGAAAGGCTAAAGCTCTCTTCTATTTGAACTGCATCTTTTCATTATCATATAGGAATAGATTAAACCACACTTGTTCTCTGCTCCATGGCAAAAGGTTGATTTCTCTTCTGTTTGAATCGTGTCTTTTCCCTACTGGAAGTGTAGATGAAAAGGCAATTATGCTTCACTCTTGGGCAGTCACTTTATGTGATTCTGAAGCTGGGTTTTAGAGGCTTCATGTCTCACCAGTCAAAACCTCTCAGTTTTGTTACACATGATCTATTTTCATTTGTTTTCTATTTGGCTGGTTTCCTGTGAGGTTGTTAATATTAAAATTTGGCCAACCTCACATTCGTTATATGACAAGAATGCTAAACAATTACGTATCATGTTCCATGCTATTGGACTTGGCGATTAGACTGTCTTGGAGAGAGACAAAATGATTGGGCCTGTTTTAGTAGAATGATTGGATAAAAAGTTGCTTTTCAAGTGTCATCAGTGGTGCTCATGAATGGTAAATTTAGGTGATAAATCTTAATCTAATGGACTTTGAGATTTAGAGGGTTAGCCTGCTTCATGTTGGATTTGGACTCCAAGGAAATGCTGTCTATTTATTGGGACTCTTATGTTGGGTTAGAATGTCCAACTTGGATTCGAGTTGCTCAAGGCTTAGGATCTTGTCAAATGTAATAAGTTTTTCTTAGCCCCAGTTTTGAGATCTGATTTACAATCAATGCACTTGGGTTGGGCTGTGCCTCCCATCACTACCATGATGGTCACCTTCAAGAGGGGACGATTAAATTGCAAAATGGGAGTAAGAGTTGTGGTGGTGATGGACGGATGCAGATATGCACATATGGCCATGTACTGGAAAACATGTCCAATATCTTCACTTTTTGAGGAATTCAAATGGTGCAAATTTCTAGAGATGTGATGCTTAAAATTGTCAAAAGTGTTCTCTAGTTACATCAGATTATTTTTCTGTGCTTCTAGGATTGAAAGTGTGGACAAATAATCTTCTAGAGGATAAAAGCAATGAGGATTCAATGAGGATTATGACATGTGATTAATCTTAAGGGCTGTGGACCTTGAGACTAAGAAATTTAATTCTATGTATTAGCAATTAATAAGATACCTGATTTCCAGACAGTGATTTCCAAGATATTAAGCCCCCTCCTGTTACATGGGGTCACTTTGTTGTGCTACTAGGATTGAAATTGTTGAATAATAAAGTTACAGATGATAAAAAGAATGAGCTGTATTGGTCCTATAGGAGTATGATGTGCTATTAATCTTAGAGGACTTTTAGACTTCTGCCTGCCAGATTGATCAAACTTATCGTAGCAACTTAACTTTACCTTCTTAAGCATTAAGAGGTTTGCTTATGAATGAGTATTTTACTATGCAATTTCTTTATTTGGACACCTTTTTCTGATACAATCTGCAGGAGAAGTAGTCTTGAATCTTTTTGAGATCTCAATTCATTTGTCCTGTTTATTAAAGTGGTGTCAGATGGTTACCTTTTGGGTTGTTTAAGTACCATCATTCTACTGTCATGGAGTAATTGGCTAGCGACCCAGGCTGATTGGATTTGTTATGTTTTTAAGTGGGAACTTGCTTATGTTCGGAGTATGTGACTACAGACCTTGATTATCACATTTGCCAGTTCAAGTTTGTGTCTGGCACTTGAAAATAATGGGGTCTGTCTTTCTAGAATTTTAGGTGTTATATCCATATCCCACACTCTTATTTGAATTGGCTTTATTTTTGGTTGAATCCCCAAGGTTTTCTCTATGTTATCCGCTGATGCTTTTATTATCTTGTTGCTAAAATGAATTCAAGGGGAAAATGTCTTTCCATAGGTTAAGTTATATTGAGGCCCCTAGTGATGCTTATATTTATCCTAAAGTCTGATGTACTCTGTGCTGTCCAGTGACTTGTGAATGCACCTTCCTTTTTTGTAGGGCTGTTTTTCATGCTTTAGAATTTATTTAGACCTCCTCCCCTTTTTACCCCGAATGCATATGCAGCTCTTCCTTCAAGTCTCGCCATACATTCTCTTCATACGTGTGGTTCTATGGATCAAGCATCTGACTAATTTACATTGCTGTTGTCTTTGCTTCATGTTTTCTTGATGTTTGCTTCTCACTCACCGGGATTATTAAAGCTAATCTCTATGTATTTACATCTACAAATCATAATAGGATTATCTGAAATTTTGCAGTAACTGCTGTTATTTTGATATGGTGCAACGTGCAAATGGCAATTTTCTGTGCGCTCTGTGTCAGTTATGCTGGTGAGTAAATTTCGTTTTTCTCAGTCATTTCTGTTCCTTAGTTGTGAGCCTTCTAATAACTCTGAACACCCCTGTAGCCTTGATGCTGCATGCAACATTCCGGAACCTGACTCTATCCAAACCTCCTCATAAAAAGAGGAAGTAGAAACCCTGAGTCAAACAAGGAGAAACTTGCTGTCTGACTGGATGCGGATTTTGCCCAGGATTAATGAGCTCTTCTATGCGGACTCATACTTACCTTCTACACAAACTAATGCTTCCCATAATCGCAGTAGTGCGGAAGGTGAAGACGTGACAGAACTGAGTGCTTCTTTGCATGGTACATGCCATATGCCACAATAAAGATGGTGAAAATAATTTTCCCTCATGGAATGCTGCGAAATGTGGGATTTTGCTCCGCTGATTTGTCTGATGGTTTTACAGGGTAATCATATTGAATAAGTCGTCTTGAGCTTTGCTTGGGCAGTTTTGTACTACGAATATCAGCTGTAAATTGTATTTTAGCCTGAGGTAATGGATATTCAGTTAGGTGAGAGTTAATTGTTTTTAAGCCGAGGTAATTGATATTCTGTTAAGTGAGAGTTAGTAATTTGTGTATGGATTCATGAGCTTGATATTCGTCCCGTCACATGAGCGAACGAGGGCCATTTAAATTCTTACAGCAAGTCATTGTGAAGTCTTTCACTAGGAGATAAAGGGCCCGAGGCCTGAACATAGAGGAAAGTGTCATCAGCCAGATTATGTCCATGTCATTCCATATAAAAGTGGCTAGGAGCAGTACCTTAGCTGTGGTCGACGGGAGGCCGAGAAGCCTGCTCTCTCTTAACACACAAAAACTGAGTGGTGACCCATACCAACAGGCACACGTGCACAGAGAGAGAGAGAGAGAGAGAGAGAGAGAGACTGAGAGAGGGCTACTCTGTCAAATCCATGGTACTGCTCTTCTTTGTATTGATCGAAAACGGCGGGAAAGCTCTGGCGAGAAAATAAAAGCCAAAATTCAACCATCGATAAATAAGAATGATGGTCCATTTTGTCTTTTTTTACATTGTTAGTGCACCAACAACAAACCTCCTAGTCGCGCAGCAACTCTTACCATCAGAGGCAATTTACTCAGACAAAGGTTGGTTGCTAATAAATACACTATCATTTCTATGTACAGTGAATCAGAATAAATGCATCGACACGAAGCACAATACAAACAAATAGATACTATTCTCTTCTTCTCTCTCAAGTTGGGTTAAGATCTCGGGATACTTGGCCTTGCCATCTGCACAAGAAGCAACCGAATAAACCCTTTTGGAGCTTATAATCATACGAAATCATCTAAGAAAGAAAGCATAAACTCAAACTCAGGAGGTGTGTGCCTGTCCATGAGCTAAGTGCGATGCGACTTTCCCCCCCATTTATTATGGAGGGGTATGGGGTGCAGATAATCCAAATACCCTATCTTTTAGGCCTATACCTTATTGAACCATTTATTCTGGACATTATCTTGGAATAACAATTCTATCGGGTTAATGTAACTTTAAGCGGGTAACCCTCCAAATTTAAATTTCAGCATATGCAGTATCCTATAGGGCATTATTGGTGGTAAGGGGGTTGTTGGACAAACCTTGAGAGCAAAAATCTTGCTAGTGGGCTTAAATTAGCATTAGAATTGAATTCTTTGTTCTGTTGTTTCTTGCGATTATCAGCTTCAGTGTTCGCATTTCCCGACTTTTCTGGGGATATCTTGCCCTTGGAAAAGGTGTGAGTTGCCAGATCCTGCAAGTCTTTCAACGAGGATTCTTTTGAACTGCACGAACAGTAATTCCATGTGAGCTCCTTATGATAAAACTAGCTCTAATAATGTCTAAGTAATAAGAGTATAAAAGAGATAAAACCTTGCCAATCTCTGTAGCAACTTGCTTATAAGAACCTCACATGATCCTGGCTTCATGCGCTCTAAGTTAGTGAGTGAGGTTGAAACAGCATGGACAACTGGCCCATCAGAATCATCACCAGTTGTCTAATAGAAGTCGGCAAAACAACCATATCAAATTCCATAAAACAAAGTCCACTTCATGAAGCAGGGAAAACAAAAGTATCATGTCAGTGACCTCAAACACAGAAACACCTAAGCCTTAGCATGCACGTTTTTATTTAAATAAAAGAAATAAATGCACGTTTTTATTTAAATAAAAGAAACAAACCCTTGTTTAAAGTTTCCAAATATATGCAAGAGGTAATAGTAATTATCAGCAAGTAAACTCCCTGCAAATTGACTAATTTACACCTGGCCCTAAGCACGATTTTAGCAAATATAAGAAAATGAGATGGACCTGGCTTCTATAGTTTCTCAGCCCCTTGTAGGGGAGACATTTTGATTGAATTCTCAGCTCACAAGACAAAAATCACAGTAGAAACATCTATGAACTTTCAAACTTGTCACATCTATCAAGTAAACCCACATGTCACCTGGCAAGAGTGCCCACCTCTTTCAAGGAAGGGATGAGCAGAACCGATAATGGAGCAGATGAAGATAAAATTTTTGCAATGTCCTCATCATCACTTGCTTGGCGGGACCTCGGGAGAACTTTATGAGCATCAAAATACTCATAGGAATTCCTGAAGAATGGCTCCAAGATCATATATTATGCTTTCTCTCAGTAGTAGGATTTCTGAACATCTAACAAAATTTACCTCGACGAATCAGGGCTTTTTGTAAGTTGTTCTCTATTCCCATTTTCCTGCCCGTCATTAAACTTACCTAGTACAGATCTCTTTTCTCTTGCATTTCCTCTTTTAAAAGCGCCTTGCATAGCCGCCTTAGCCTGCATAATGAACCAAAAGAAAAAGGCTACTCTTCACTGGAAAATATCAATCTTTCATAGATTAATTAACTTGTTCTGAGCTGAAGTTCAAAATCAACTTCTGAGCTTACAACCCGAAAATAAAGATCAAGTTTGACTAGGAAATGGGAACTTGATGAATCAAAAGATCAGGTAATATATAGCAAATGTTTCTTAAATTTTGATACTAATTGTTCCCGTGAATCCATGGACAGTGATGATAACTATAGACTATAGATGCTTCTGAAATATCATCATTTATCATCTTGCAAGGTAGACACACAGAGACAAACAGAAAATGGGGAAAAGGTATGCATTTAATTTCTGTTCATTTAAGGCCAATTTTTCTTAAAATGCTATATTGAAAATGAAATGGACAGAAAGAACCAAAATAACCTCTGCAAGGTTTGCTGCACTGTCTTCCAGTGAAGCACTGGAACTTCTCTCCTGAATCCCGAGTCTCGATTTTGGTGTCCGAGGAGAATCAGACTCATCATGTTGACCGCGGAAAACTACAGTTCCTGTTGTAGAAGCATCTTCAACAGAACCGTACGAGCTGCTAGACTACATGTTGCATGAAGATCCATCAGACGAATGGCCAACACAGCACTATAATGAAGAGACTTCACCAATCTATAATGCTATCATACTTATATAAGACTTACCAGAGTGCTTTGATCGCGAAGCAAGGGTGATGGTTGAGATTCTCTAAGAGTTCGTACCACGACCGTACCCGATCCGCTCAAAGATGAATCTTCCTATAATCAAGTGTTCAGGTATATAAGGTAAAGAAAATCTCATAGAACTCCCAATATACCATAGAAATAGTATGGAAAAATAAACAAAAATAAAGAATGTGGATTAAAAAAAAATCATTCTAATCAGTCTTTTTTTTTCTTTTTTTTTTTTCGGTCGAAAGTCCAAGGTTAAGAAGTTATTGCTCTTTCTTTCTTTATCTTCCAATTCATTTTAAGATTTTTTTGAAAACACTAATCTCTCATCCCCACCCCTCCGTCCCTGCTGCTGCATCACTTGCCCAAAGATGAATACATCTGTTTATTGTTAACGTTTAAAGGGAAAGGTTCATTGTTTTTTCAAGGTAAAGGAAACAATCATCTCACTATACTTACATAAGTTGGTGCCACATTTGTTTGGAACGATTGATTTGATTTTTAGTTAGTTTTCGAATTAAAAAACATCAAAAGCCAATCTAAGATCATCCGTTGGCTGGATAAATCTCCGACCAAATTCTGAAGTTTCCTAATAATTTGGCATCTCATACCATTTCCATAATCCAGTTTCAGCACTACCAGGTTCTAAAGTTTTATTCTAGCATCCATGACAAGAACACATGCAAAGTAATCCAAGGGTAACATCACAAATTCAAGCATAAAACTCCATGGAGAACAAAAATTTACTTGCACATATGCACATGAGAGAGAGAGAGAGAGAGAGAGAGAGAGAGAGAGAGAGAGATTACGTCATCGTGGTGATTATTATAATGCAAATCTCTAGCATCTTTCCGAAGTGATATTTCTGCAGCCTGAGGTGAATTTCCAGATGCAGACAACCATGAGTTACCACCATCCGCCACTCTTCTAGGGGTAGCCTGATTGTGGGAATTCTCTGATTTCCTCTCTCTGACTTGAGGTGGCAATAGATTGGTCCTAACAGTCCCTGTTCCCTGCACTCCACCAATGCTGAAATCCCATCCAGTATTCTTCCCTCCTCGCCCTTGATTACTGCAGATAAATTCGAGAGAATCAGAATTCAATTGTATAACAAAAAAGACAACAACAATATACCCACCTGGCTCTTACTGTTTCTTCTCCTTTTATGTCTCTTCTAATCTTCACAGTGTCTGATCCCTCCACTACACCTTTACCAATCATAGGTGTTTCTCCATCTTCCACTGTCGGATATTTTGGACGCTCTCTGTCAAGAAGCATTAGACACCATGAAAGACACTCTTATACCAAAATTCTCTTACCATGGGAAAGAGGATCATAGACAAATGAATTTAGTTGCTACCTTTTGTCAAGTCTTGTAGGCAGTTAACTAACTCATAATTGCTCTTAAATTATTATTATGTAGATAAAATAGCATCTCTATACTGCTGACATGCAAGCAATTCGCAAAAAACTAAAAAACTAAAAAAAAATAAAAAAATTGCATGAGATGGCATTGGCAAGAAATTACACCTTATTCGCTCTAGAAGCCTTGGACTCTTCCTGGCATTTCTTATGAAACGGTGCTTCAGAAGTTCCTTGGCACTGGGCCGCTGTAATTGAGTCAGAGTCAGTAATGTTAGAAAATTATTCAATCTTGGAGGAAAATCACTACTGCACAGACTCGTAAAACTGAACTTCACTCAGTTAAGTGTCAAAGATCCATTGCTTGATCTTCACCAACTCACAGAATCATGCAAACAGAACGAAGAACCAAACACAATTATGGAAAAATGCAATCTCAAGACATATTGCAGATACAGGAGATCTGCTCTTCACCTTTTCTTCACAAAGATGGAAAGCAAATAATGTCTGACCCCTGCAGATAGCGTGATTCTTATGCATATATTAACTTTGCTAACAGTTCTAATTGGCTTTACAAGGGCTCAAAACAGTTCTCGTAAGGTCCAGAGGCAGGATGTAGAGCTAAAAATAAAAAAGGAAACTGGAGTCTCCAAAAACACCATGAAGAAGTATTTTTTTTCTTCATTGGCTTTTCTACAAAAGACGCCTTTCCTGGGCTAACCCTAACTAATATCAAGAGAACAGAATTTTTGGATAAAAATGATGAAGCATTATATTACTTATCCTATAGACACACACACTTGCTAATTTTTTGTAAGTAGGGAAGATCCCTCAGCTGAACTTCTTGAGTGGCTGTCAGACCACAACGAGATTTCTTTCTTATAGGACGGAGAGTAAATTTGAATTCACTGCTTTTAATGAATAAAATTAGGCAATCTTCAACAAAGGCATAGCAATTGCAGAAGAGATTCCATCATCCATTAGAAAGGTAATTCAAGAACTAGCATGCTTGAACGCACATATTGTGAAAGCATTACAAAAGCTCGGTACTCTGTTTCTAGAAAAAAAACAGATGATAATTACAGCAGCTTGCGTAGGACAATTTACCTCTGCCGGTACTTTCTTCAGGCACAGGGAAACAAATTCTTTAATGGAACGAGAAAAATGCTCATCCAGCTGCGCAGAAGACAGGGAGATGGCTCTTATAGACTGTAAGATACGGAGCCTCAGAGTAGACACTGTTCAACGTGTATACAATATCATATTTGATTTAATCACAGTGACCAAGAGATTCTGATAAAACCTGTGGGGGATTTTCTCGAGGTATGATAAAAAGAACTCTCATTGGGTGAAGATCTGCAAGCGGAGGTTCACCTTTTGCCATCTCAATCGCAGTGATCCCTAGAGACCAGATATCTGCCTGCACCAAGAAAGACCATGAGATCAAGAGAATCATGAGCACGAGGGTGAGGAATGTGCATCAGCAGAAAATAGAAACATGGAAAAGTAACAGATAGCTTTGAAAAAAAGTACCTTCTCGTTGTACCCATCCGAATTCTGAATTACCTCCGGAGCCATCCAGAATGGGGTTCCGACAAATGTCTGTCATCAAAATAGTATTAGCATGCCTTTACCCTGGTGACCCAGAACATGGTCTCAATGATCAAGCATCACAATTTCATGACATTGGCATTTGGTGTTATTTGTCTACAGTGCTAACTGCTGAGCTTCAAGTTCACCTCCTAAATGACAAGGGCTGCAAAAGAGCTAAAGCATGCTAGGCAAAGACTTTTAAACTGGTTTATCACAGAAAGCCACCTCGAGCTATAAGAACAATCTATCAAATGCATTCAAAAAAAGAAGTACAGTGTCTAAGCCAGGAAAAAAAAAAACAGTGAAGTCCAATGGCAAAGCGGATGACAAGCACATAGATGAGCATCAATAAATAAAAACCACGAGCACAATCATTCTCCCATAATATGAACAGAGCCACTACCTATAGTAATTTTACTTCCAAGCGATGCCCTCTTTCTACTTCAAAAAATGTGCAAGTCATTGAGGGGTTAAAATACACTCAGATGAAATCAAGCAACCTTTACAGGATAAAATCAGGTAATAATTACCTTTCTCCTTGATATAGTTCTAGTTAATTGAGCAGAAACACCAAAATCTGCAACCTGCACAATGTTACCCAGAGTGCAAATTACAAAAAATAATTGTCTCGTGTTGTTATAATTCATCATAAAGCAACCCCATGTGACCAACATTACCTCTAAATAAACTTAACAAAGGGCATGAACTTACCTTAACATCACCGTTCTCGCTCAATAAAATGTTGGCCGCTGCATAAAGCACAACAGAGTGTTAAGTCACTGCACCAATCTTAATGTAAGGTTCAATTTCGTATGTGAAGCCAAAATATGTATTGCTCAACAAGGCAATCCGAATAGCAATGAGACCAAGATCTCTGACCCCACAGAGGACATTGAAGATGGCCTGACGAAATAAAAAAGTAGGTGCACAAAGAGAGAAACCTTTAATATCCCTGTGAATTTTCCCTTCAGTGTGCAAATATTCGATTGCATGCAGCAAGTCACGTAAAATACAGGCTATGGACATCTCATCAAGAGGTGGACCTGATTGAAGCTGCAGGAATTTCATTAGCTTCTCCAGATGAAAATTCCATGATTGAACTTCATTAAAGAAACAAGCACTCTTGACCATATGAACAACCAAAAAGGTCGATGGCCATCAACACACATCCAAGTGAAGATAAATGCACCGCAATACTGCTAACTGTAGTACGTGAGAATTAAAGTGACATAAAAAGCATTATGGTGACCTACTAGATCAGCAACGGAGCCACCGGCCATGTACTCCATTATTATCCATAGCTTGGTCTGGTGGAGATAGGAACCATAATATTCCGTAATATATGGAGATCGACATTGTGATAGAACAGAAATTTCCTGGAAAAGAATGAGAGCTATAAAAAGCTGATCTGCATAGCACCTTTGGTACTAGTCAACAGAGACAGTACCTTCTGAATGTCTTCAATTTCATCCTCTCTGTAGAAGGAAAAGGCACAAAAGTAAGTCTTAAAGCTGAATCCATGAACTTGGAGCAAGTGAGAGAAGCTTGTAACATAGGCAGGCGAACTTGGAAACAAAATGCCAGGAAGGATATGCCTAGGTCTATTACATGTATAGATGCATGATAAGTAGTTTCAAATGAATTGTGCAAGCTCCTTACATGGACTCAAAAGACATATTTGCATCAAGTAAATGGAGATCACCCCAAAAACTACCAATTTTAGACTTTCTATTGTTGACTCAAAACACCGGGAGAGGGGAAAAAGAAAGGGGGGGAGGACAAGATCCATGCCAACGAGAAACCTACCAAATTCATGAACTAGGTTAGATTCAAGCTTAAGCCCAGGTAGATGACCTAAACAAGGGATTGTTTGCAGTTGGTGGTGTGAGAAATCAAACTTTGCTCCATTCATGTAAACTCCACGCACAAGGCCACTCTGTGAACTACTTAGCCAACCATGGGAGTCATATTGCTTACTGTATCTGAATCTGATCTAAGGACCTGTCATTTGCCTATCTATCGTCAATTTGGTCAGCTTTAGGTAAGCAACTCTAAGAAAACACTGCTGACAGCTCAAGTAGTAGAAAGAAGAGAGGAAATCTGGAGCTAAGCAAAAGTTTTCTTCGACACAGTATTAGCCCCTGAGGAAATAAACTTTGCAAGCTCATCCTAATAAAGTTTGTTCTAAGCCTCCTTTGAGTGATGTACATGCAAAACAAAGGGGAACTGATGAGGGTCTACGAACGAACAGTAACACCAAACACGCAATACAAGGGATTACAGAGATCAACATGAGCATCCGGTGCATTGTAAAAATCATCAACCAAGCGGAAATATATGGACAGGCAAACTCCATGTCCAAAATTGGGCCGAAAAGCAAAAACACCATGTCCCAAAGAATATAATGGAATTACTTTAACTGTTCAACTGAAGATATTCTACAGGAAAAAAGATAGGAGTACATAACAACTCCTTTATGAGGTGCATATGGAAAAAAATGTGTCCAGCATCCTCCTCCAACAGAAAATGAAAAAGAAAAACAATAATGATGATGATGATGATGATAGAAGAATCTGAATATCAACCAATGGACCCAAAATGAGAGAGATGCTTACGACTCCTCCAGATCAATAACTTTGATAGCAACTTCTTTGTTGAGCTCCTTATCAAATCTGCAGAAACCAGACAGACATCACAACAATGCATAGAAGTGCAATCCATCTCACATCACCACAAAGTGAATGTCAAAACAACTTAAAGAGTAAGAATACTTCTGCAGTTCTGATGCTGTCTTTCTTGTCCTACCCTATCTTTTCTTTTTTTCCTAAATATGCCATCATCCAGGGACACTGAGGAAATTATTCAGACATATACACATGGACTAACAGATGGCTTCTGTAGATCAGATGAAAGGTCGCCCTGCCTTACCCATAAGACATTATGCACTTGACTACTGATAACAGAAAATTCAAACAAAGCCACAACAAGCTTCATGACAAACTTCTCACAATAATAATTTGAAGACAGTTCACATGGAAAAGAAACAAATTCCACAAGTGCGTTAATAATGTAAGGGCAGGAAAGGCAACTGACTGGCAATTTATAATTCATAGCAACTGTAATCATTCTCCAACTGTATCATATCACTAAAAATTTCAATAAAGTACATCACGTGGTCCAATCATAACGCAACTAAAGGAAACAACTTTGCAAAAACTAGTAAAGCAGGTCTACTTTGAAGAATTATATGACCACGGGTTATAAGAAAAATTAAGAGGCTATTTGATTTCAAAAAACATTTTTGATTTTCACTATCATAGAAATTGAAAAAAAAAGAGTTTTCTATTTTCAGTTTTCGTTCTCTTGGAAACACGTTTGGGTCATTAGAATTTTCTTACAAACAAAAAATTGCAAGATTATGCTTGCATCCTATCAGAAGAACAAAATAGGCCTTATATCTGTATCCCTCTCTTCTACTCTTAAAGGAAAGAAAATACTGAAAACACCACAATAGCTATTTTTCATTTATAGCTTCAATTTTGAAAATAGTTTCACTTATTTTCTCAAATGTCTCAAACAGTTGCCAAAGCATTTACTAAACCGTTTTCAGAATTAAAGGGAAATGAAGATAGAAAATTGTGGGAATTCTAGGGAATCAAATGGCGCCTAAACTGTCATCAATATTCTGCTTGCCAAAAGAGAATATAGTTCTTTTCTCAAAAGCTGGTACATAGCTAGTGTATATAAAATAAACCTGACCAAAAGTTTTTGCCATCCTCAACTTTTCTTCCTTCCTTCCATTCTCACCTTATTCCTTCAAGACTTAGTAATGTCCATAGATCAAGTAATGCCACATTTTAAATTTCTGATATAATCTTCCTACAATATTCATATTATATTCAAAGTTAACTTCTTCTATTGGATAGAAAACATTGAAGTCCCAATCCCAAACCAGATACTAAGACTAGTTTATGTTCAAAAGTCAAACAACAGACAGACACCTAGAAGCATTGGTAAATGCCTTCTGTTCGCATTAAGATCTACCTAAAAGTTAAAGAAAGAGTTAATAGCTTATGATCCCCTTTTCATGATTTCAGATCAAGTGATCCAGTATAGATGAGGATGTCATGGGGTAACCGATCCCCAATATCCTGCAGTAGTAATCAATTACATATACTTGCAAATTTCAAGAGATTTCCAGTATCCAATATCCTCACCAACCCACTGAAAGATTCCAAAATAAAATGATGTCTAAAAGCAAGGACTAAACAATAATTGCTCAGAACAAACGCCACCCAGCCATTAGCAATGCCCCAAGAAATCACATCTAACGGCAGTATATCTATCCAGTTGTCTCATAATACATCTCTAGCACTGCGCAATGGCATTCTCCTGATCAAACAGGGTAAGAAGAGCACCTTCTGCATAGAGCAGAAGATGCAAAAACACATTCGGAAAAGACACTTACGCTTTATAGACATCTCCAAAAGATCCTCTCCCAATCAACTCGAGCGAACTGAATCTGGACCCCGCCGCTTCAGTCAGACCCGCTACATCAGCCATTTCCACACTCGCCGTTCTGCCACGGAAAACCAAGAAACTGAACAGAACTAAGTTAATAAACTCAATGACGACCCGCTACATCAGCCATTTCCACACTCGCCGTTCTGCCACGGAAAACCAAGAAACTGAACAGAACTAAGTTATTAAACTCAACGACGACATCAATGTCCTACATTTCTCGCAAAACTACCTCCAAACAATACACAAACTCCCGAAAAGCTCAACCGGCGATCTCGACAAAGAATCTCACAGCACAGCCACCTCGACCAATATCGCCATCATCAAACCCAGAACCATTCTCAGGCAACGACACAGCATATACACAGATCAAACCTTAATCTAAGGATCTAGAGAAACATCAGCAAATTCAGGCGAGATTCGACTTATACACGCCAAGTACGACGGAGAAGCACTTGGAAGCAAAGGATAATAGCTGGCGGCCCACATAATTTCCCCCGTAGATTACGTTAGGTAAAGTGGAAACAGTGCCCCCCCAAAAAAAAAAGCGACGGCCCAACCGAAAAAAAAAAAAAAAAAACCACCGAGGGATTGGAGATTCAGCGCTGAACGAGAAAGTCCAATTGCCAGTGAAAGCGAGGGAGCAACTCGCGCGAGTGCCTTCGGGCCGAGGCTTCCTCCCCGCTGGGCGCCCGCCACGCGGGACCCGACGATTCGACTCGTCCGCTTCGACATTCGCGTCGCGAACACAGGAGATTTCGGAGGGCGAGAGAGAGAAGACGAGGAGAGGCCCCCTTACCTATCGAAGGGAGACGGCGCGCTTCTCGAAGGCTCGGGGCGACGGGATCTCGTTCACCGCGCCTCGTCCGCCATTGGAGGTCCTCGCCTTGCAGAAGCTCCGGACGGCTCAATGGATCGAGGAAGGAGAAGAAGGAAGAGAGAGAAAGAAGAGAGAGAGAGAGAGAGAGAGAGTGCCTGTTGCTATGTCAATGGAGGTTTTGCCGGATTTTTGCTTCCTTTCTTTCCCTTAAAAGAAAATTAAAATTTTCTCGCGGGGGACAATGGAATTGTCGCGGTTTAATTTTTCTCGGATTTCAGATGCCCCGTCCGGTAAAAACATGAAATTTGTCTGAAAAAAAAGAAAAAGAAAAGCAATTTCTTTTCTTTTTTAGTGTCTGGAATTCTCAATATTAGGGCGGTCGTCATGCTAGGGAAGAGATGAAGTAAGGAAAGCGAGCTGGAGCCGATTAATTTTTGACAATCTTGACAGCTTTCGCTTTGATGGAAGCCTAAGCATCTACTTTTCCATTTATTTGCATTTAATTCTTGTTCATTTTCTGTCCAACAAGTTCCCTTTCTTGATATCTCAGCGCCACCTTTGTCTTTTTTCCCCATTAAGTCAAGTCTTATCCAATGATACTATAAAGTCTGCCGAAGCTTAGCAAGAAAAGTTTGTTTTTGTTAGGATTAATACGACTAAAAATCCCAAACCGGCACACCTATAATAAATTTACCTTAAACTAATTTTTTGACCATATTAAAACCCAAAATTGGTACATATATGATGAATTCACTTAAAACTAATTTTTTAATAACAAAAAATAAAAACATAGTACATTTGTAGCAAATTTACTCAACAGAAAATCATAAACCGGTATACTTCTTGGGGACTTTCACAAACTAAGGTAGTCCAATCACTCAAGCAAAAGCTACATTCTCTACATTGAGGAATTCTCTTAGACCGGTGCTAATGACAAATAGTGGGCACTATTTTTTTTGAAGAACAGTCTAACATAAGAGGAGAATTTATGGATACAAGAGTGGAAAATTCTCCCAAGCATAAATTTATTACCTTATTACATTCAAATAAATCTTGGTTGTTAAAGTATGTAACTAAAAAATTCGAATTCCGTCTCATAAGTTACCATTTTCTTGTTGAATGGGACATGTCTTCCTTTCCCTAGATGTTGAAATTCAAGCAGAAGACAATTCCACACCCACAGCTTTTGAAATGGCCAAAATGATTTTCCCAATACTCATTTGAAATCAAATACATTGAAGGAAAAAAGAACATGCTTGCAAATTTTCTATCCGGGCTAGATCAAGTCCTAGTGAGTTCCATCAACATGTTTGCATGTACAACAACGAGTGGCCAAATTTGAGCTCAACCAATATTACCAAAGTGGCCAAGCAAGGAATATCCTCCTAAAATCCCATGACTCATTCATGGTAATGTTATCTTTGAAAACTTAATTGATCTATTATGGATTTGTTAGCTAAGAATTTTTAGCATATATGGTCTATTATGTTTAAGACCTTTGGGATTACATCCTAAGTATCCATTCATATATCTTTTAACCATCTCGCCTATAGAACCATTTCTTGAAGACCTTAAATGGCTCCTTTGGTTTCTACTCAATCTACATACAGTAGCTGTCAAATTTTCTACAACTCAAATGTCTTGTATCATTAGCCAAATTATCCAAGGACGGTCAAATTTTGCACATTTGGGAGAATTCTTGTCATGATTTAAGCCTTTAGGAATCTAGAGATTAGTTTTCAAAGATTAATTGAAAGTTTGTCGGCCAAATCTTGAACTTCACACCTTAATCATCTTTCACTGGCCGTGGATATTTCTTAGGCCAAGTGGAGATCTCCACCACACTCCAACAAAGGTTGATGTCTTTGCTTTCAAGTCTCAACCGAGAACAAATGAAATTTTCAAAACCGTCTAGCAAAAATCAGACAAATCCCACAAGAATACAAGGAACTTTAGACCAACACAACAAGGTGATTCCTCTAGAGATCTAGTGAGAAGGAAATACATCCTAGCAACACACTAATTTGGAGTTCCTTGAAGTAAGCCACCAAATTTGTCAAGCCTTAAAAGAATATCATGAAGAGGATCTTAGCTCCGACCATAAGAAGGGCCACTAGCCCAAAACTCATACTCATCTGAATCCATATCTACCGATTTACAGTTGGCTTCTACTACTTTTGAAGATTGGTCCCACTAGCCACAGCCCTAGGCAGATTAGTCTCTCTCTCTAAGAAAAGAAGAACAGATGGTCGATCATCATCGAGATTCTCTCACAACCCTATTGTTGATCTACTTTTGTCACAGTAGGAGATCGACAACTTTATTCGCACATTTTGAAAAGCAAAAGATGGAGACAGCTCAGACAACTCGGCATACAACACTGTAAAGGGATTCGGTAATAAGATAGGATAGTGTGCTTTGTGTGATTTATGCCTTACCACATGCTTTAGCAAGCTTGGCGTGTAGTGTGCTTTGTTTGTAGTACTTTAAGCATCTTTCGTGCTCTGTAACTTTTGTCTGTAACATCATTAGAGGGACTTGTCCTCTAGATGCCTCATGATGTTTGATGTAGTTCATACTTACATAAGGTAATGTATTGTGTATTAAAAATGCACATTAGCCTTCCCTAAATAAACTCATATAGTGATATCTCTCATGGCTTTCTAAGTCCTTTTTCTTCCTCCCCTAGAATGGCTTCTTCTTATTAAGAACTTTGTTGTTAACTTGGTTAGATGATATAATTCTAAGTATGCTCTCAATTTGCCACTTTGTGGATTCTGTAGATCAAAAAATCTAAGACTCTAAGGTCCAAATTCAAGAGTAAAGGAATAGGAAACTAAGAGATAGTCCCATAAGGAATGTCCTACAATGCCTATTAGTTGGAAATGCATACATGTTTCGAGGGTCAAGAAATTAAGAGGTGGTCTCTTGAGGAATGGCCTGTGGTGCCCGTCAGTTGGGAATGCATACTTGTTTCGACCTTTTGTTCTTGAGACTCTACCTTTGCTATCAAAGTCATATTACCATTGATACCGTGTTAACATCATTCTTCTTTGATAATGTATGATAACGAGGGGAAAGAATTTATCATCATCATGACCAATCAATAACCTACTATGATAGATGCATCCTTCTCCTTAGATTTTTCTATTTTCAGAAAGTCTACTTCCTCAAAATTTGATTATCTTTATGAGGTTACTTACCTCAATGAGGATGACAAGATTTATAGCACTTAACTCCCTCTAATAAATCCCTATTCTACATTTTCAAAACCCCACTCCTTTTTCTCCATCCGTTCCATCAAAAAACTCATCCAACATACTCCAAAAGATATCAAGGAGTATATCCAATCTATCCGTTTTGATCAACATCTTATTCCCACTACTCAAGAAGAACATTTTGTTGATCTCCATTTTCCTCATGAACTATTCCAACAAAGGCATTCCCAAGGGTATACACGTCTCCACTTGAGCAATTCGTCTTGTTTTAATCTTTCAAGGATGAAAAGACCTTCTAGTAGTTGCTAGAATGACACTCCTTGACACTTGGTTCCTTGAATACCAACATGCTTGCATAGATACAGTTGAGATTACCCTCAATGTTAGCATAGTTGTTACCCTTTTTCCTAACTTCAATATGGCATTGTCTAATCCTCAAGTCCTTGATGCCTTAAAGGTCCAATTGCAAATAACTTGAGCACTCTAAAATGTTAATACTATTGCTATAGCCCTTCATACCGAGTCCAAAATCACACCTTGGATCTAAAGCTATCTTCCACGTAAGAAGCTTTATTTATTTCTGTCAACAATAATCAAACATCATCCTACATCCATGTGCCTAGACAAATATCTTGCTTCGAGTTAGTGAAGCTCTTAATACCTAGGTGACTAACCATGAAAAGCTCCATTAAAATTCCAGACTCATTTAAGCTATAGAATTGAAGTTCGCTAAAAACAAAGATGGCTCTATAGTCATCAAACTAGACCACTCTCATGAGAAGCCAGAAAGTTCTATCTTTCCAACCATCCTTACCATGAGCCCATATGTTATAGACAAACTAGAAAGCTCAGAAGGAGACAAGCTTGAAATACAAGATTTTGATTCTAAAGGACGTCCTATAGTTTATTTCAAAGACCCTATTTCGGGGCATTATCCATGGGATGTAGATTACTAGTGTCAAGTCTGTATGATACCAAATCCGAATGTTGATGATAGTCCTTTCGAAAAAAAAAAATGGAAATCTAAAGATCCATTCTTCCATAAATGTTAGGAGAAGGACCCTTTTATTGGGCCACTTAGAGAGGATGAAGGAATATATTAGTTTTTTGTGTATCATGGCTTTTCCCAAAAATCAGAATCATTGGTTTCAAAAAACCCTCTGAAGAGAAGACCACAACCTCTTTCTCCTATTAAACTATGCTACAAACCTATCCTCAAATTGGCCAAGAAAAATCCAACCTGTGATCCAGACATCTTTCAATTCTGCAAATTAACAAAAACAAATCCCCTTAAGCCATTTACCCCTTCTTGCATTTGCATGTTTAATGAGTATGATTTTTCATCTTCGGAAAAATTCACAAGTCCAATTGGGTACATCAATCAACCCAAGATTCCCAAATCCCATCGGAATTAATTCTAATGGAACTACCAAAGATCTTGGTCCCTTGGAATCTGCCCTAAATTGGCAAATGGAAAATGCTTAGTCCAAAACAAGGCCCTTACCATATTGAGGTGCGAACAACAAGCAGGCTTTAATGCTCTCAAAACTTGAGCGGCTAAAGTCCAGACCGAAGTGGAAGAAGTCAAAACTTGACTAGATCATGTCCATCAACAGCTAGATTAGACCTCAGTGATCCAAAACAAGCTTCTTCAATTTTACCGGATGAAACTACAAAAAATAAAAGTTGGGTTAGTAAGACCAAAACATTCCTTGATGGTTAGTTGAAGTAAAAAGACTTTAGAAATAGATCAAGGAACTCGAAACAAGCCGAGAGAGGAATCACAACCCCTCTTCTTCTACTTCTATCTTTGATCAATTATTTTCCTCTTCATGGGAAAAATCTTCATTTCTTCCTTTAAGTTTCACCACTAATCCATCCCTTCCGTTTATACTTTCTAGTTTAAATTGGACCACTCCTACTCGTAGACATGACATGAGGGCCATCAAAGAAAGGTTCTTAGCAAAATAAAAACTGAAATCTGCAGCCAAACTGGCAAAAGAACCGACAAAATCAAAACAGTCTGAGCCTCCACCAACTCACCCTCCATCTTCACACATAATCTCCAACCCCCTTGAGTCAATTCTAAGAGAACATGTTAAGACGAGTATCACCATGATAGGTTGTGACAAAATCCAATCTATACAAGATTCATACTTTGAAGCTTTTGGGTCTAAGTTAAACACTTTGTCATCTGCTTCCATGGACGATGAGTAGGCTCAACATGTTCTTGAACAAGCCCCCATTAGCTTCATGATGCAACCTAAAGAAGAAAATGAAGAAAATATGATATATTTTCCCTTCTAGAATATCGATTATGGGAATAAGACCTTCAATCTCACCTTCACACTTGATGATATCCCATATCACAAGTGACATGCTAGACTACAAGAGTTCTATACCTAGATGAACACCAAAGCTATTAATCTAGAAAATGACTAGTTGCATATTCTCCTCGAGTTCACTGCCAGATTTATAGGCAATTTGTTAGATTGGTGATTGGCTCTTGCTCCAACAAATTAGATACTTTCTTGGCATAAGATTTTGACTAGATGATTCATATTCTCCACCATTTCTTTTTCGGGAGGCTGAAGGACATCATAGAGCAAAAAGGGAAATAATTCTTTGAGAGAAAATATTATCCTTATGAGCGAAAAGATCTTGATCGACATTTCCAAGAAATGATGAAGCTCTACTATGCCCTCGGTTGAGATCCAACTCTCAAATCAATTTTCTTGTCATCTGTGCCAAAATAAATTGGCAATATGGTTGACAAATATTTCCAATCAAAGAATTGGATAATCCTAGATGTTTCCCTTGGAGAAATCCAACAAGAGATTCACAAAGCCATTGATGAATTATGCCTAAGGAAAAAAGCATTCTAGGAATTATCATAAAGCAACAGGATGCTTGGCAAGGCCTCCAAATCAAATGTGGCCATAGAGATTTTTCTTGTGATTTTCCAAACAAGAAAAAGAAGCATTTTCAAAAGCATTCTTCTAGAAGAAAGAAAGGAAAATATGGTAAAATCCCAAGTTAATATACCCATCTAACTCATTAATTTGACAATAACTAACGAAAAGTAAATTTATCACATGTGTACCGGTTTAAGGTTTTTAGTAATTAAAAAATTAGTTTAGAGTATCACAAGTATATTTATTTAGATTTTTTGTGGTATTAATCATTTTCTTTAATTGTCACGATCCTCGACAATTTTCATATATTCTCCCTTACTTTTAGCACTTAGTTTTTTTCAGATTCCTAAAACTATATAAATTAGTTATATAATTGCAGGGTAGACCTCCTCATTGGGCGGGGTTGAACCGAAAATTTGGCCCGTCAAGGGAGGAGGGCCTGGAATCTTTACTGAGGCCCAGTCAATGTTGGGCCGGACCGGGCCTGTATTACAACTTTAAGATCGTCAGGGCTTCTCATGATTTTGATGGTAGAGAAATGACCAGAAATTTTGTCAATTACATAGCGCAACATAAGCACCGTCATTAATCACGAGGATCCCTCTTTCTTTATGGTTTCAACAAATATTAGATCAGAAGTGACGTTTTTTCCATGTCTAATTCAAGACTCGAAATTACAAAAGTTTGTTCAGTTACATTTAAACAAGAGAATCAGCATTCAGAGCTTCTTTATAATCTCACTCCGCTTTATCGTATCCTCCTGCACGCCTCCTCAAATCGTCCACGTTCTCGTCACCCTCCGAGTTCTCATGATTCGGCCCTCTCTTCTCCTCCTCGCTGTGACTGCGGCCGCCCGCCGCCACCGCCTCCTTAATCTCCTCGGTGGTCTCCCTGGCTGCCTTCCAGGCGCCGTCCATCGTCTTCTTGGCCGTCTCGCCCACCCGGTTGGACATCTCCTTCGCCTTCTCGGGCCCGTCCCTCGCTCTGTCGGCCATATATCCTGTCACAGCACTGGCCCGGCCCTCATCGGGGTCGAGGGCCTCTTGCTTGGCTTCGTACATCCCGTCCCTCACCGGGTCAGACCCCGTTTCCGGGATCCCTGTCCCACGATCTCCGGGGCTCGTTTCGGCCACAGCATTG
The DNA here is from genome assembly GCF_016545825.1 of Eucalyptus grandis. Taxonomy (NCBI): domain Eukaryota; kingdom Viridiplantae; phylum Streptophyta; class Magnoliopsida; order Myrtales; family Myrtaceae; genus Eucalyptus; species Eucalyptus grandis. Next base: position 13,525,218 of record NC_052617.1, on the reverse strand, counting down.
CTGCCCTGAGATTCAAAGGATAAACTCACCACATCACTCAGGATATCCTAATTGAAATAAAATCCTAGGAGGATAGAAAAGAAATATAAGTATACTTCTGCACGTTCAAAAGCAGAGGAGAGAAAGCAAGCCCTAGACGGCCGGACAGTGCGTTGGACATAGAAAGATGGGTCTCTGGACGAAGCCCTGAAGCTGTTGTTGAGGAGAGCTCTATTTGCCCTGAACATATTGGCCATCTCTCTTCAGCTCGTCTGTCCGCTTTCCCTTTGCCTTCCCCATCTTGTTCCTCCCCACGTCCTGGAAATATAACGTCAGCCTGTAGCCACCGCCCGCAGGAAGCACAGGGAGTGAAAGGTGGCAAGGTCTAGTGAGCGGACGATGGCAAGAATCGGACACGTGGCGCTTTCTCCTGGGACATGCCTGAGTATGCATGGACTTTTAATGCCATGGTGGTGGATTTTCATGCGCTCGACACATGTTTATTCTTCACTTCAAACGATTTGTCCCGTTTACTTTTTGTCTCGTAGCAGGGATTAAGCTGAAAATGAGTGAGACAGGACAACGGCCCGGTCCTTTTGGCAGTCTCCCGATCCTAGTTCAGTGCCCTCTAGAAAGGCCTTAGGCCGAGGCAAGAACATGGATCCAATGTCTCGTGCGTTTTAGGAACACCATCAAGACAATGCTATGCCTTACACATCACACAGTAAGCATGCTGCAGAATGCTGGGTATACGTACAGTTTTGAAAACCAAAAGCACAAAATCAAGTTAAAATCGCGAATCCGAATTAAAAACTTCATTTTGATTAAGAAAAAGGTGAACATTTCGTTCGAATGACAAGAAGCCTACGCCTAATCCATTCAGTTAATTTTTGATCTATAGATCTGAAAACACAAGATAAAAGGCCAAAATTGGGTCCGAGTGAGCAAGGATTATTATCACCAAAGATTTTTACCATACAGCTAACATCACAAGAGCCGGGAAGCGAGGAGACTGAACGAAATTGTGACTATTTCTTGTCTTCTTCCTTCATCTTCTTCTCCCATCTCCGCTTCTTGTACGCCTGCAACAAATCCGGCATTTTCTCCATCAGTCTTGCGGTGTTCTCCCGTTTCTCGGCGGCTATCCTATCGCACTTGTGCCCTTTCCTCTTGGTTCTCATCTCTTTCCTCTCAGGGTCATATGGCCAATCTTCACCTGCAAGTAGGACTTCCTTGCGTAGCCTAGCTCGGCGACGTGCGCTGATTCCCAGTGGCTTCCATGCTCCCAACTCCCAATACCCCCACACGCCCTTGGATAGCTCACTCCTGTATTTCACCAACTTCTCCCGCCACGGGTATTGGTACTCTGCAATCGTCTTCACCACAGATTGGGCAGCTTTACCAGCCATCAGCCCAAGTGTTGAGCTTCTCTATGGACCATAACAAAAAATTTTAAAAAAATTATTTTTCCTCAAAAGCACGGTAAATTAGCCTTTCAAGTGATAATCCACAAGGAATTTGAACCTAAGTATCAAACTATGCACAGATGGAGTCACAAAATCAAAGCTTTTCCAACATGACTTCGAAAATTAAAGAAAACAATAGAAAATTTTGAGATGAAAGAACTGCTTCAACCCTTTTGAGGGTTCTAGAATTATTGGATTGATATGAACATGCCCACAATATGAATTTGCTATTCCAAAGCAGTGCCATTGATCATTTAAACATGGCTTGCATGCAGAAAGCAGTTCAAGAAAGTAAATGTTATCCAATTAGGGCAGTTAAATGTTATTCTGTCTACAATTGATGCCAAATTACCACTCATGATTGGTATGAGTAAAACATCTCCAATAAAGAGCATCAATCTGAGGAAGAATAACATAGTATGTTCAATTTTCAAATTGCTTCAGCCTGTTTATTTTAGATTTCACCCCAATTAACCTCAGGCCACTCTGATAATACCACGAAAGGCTCAATATTCTCCAGGATTGGAATACATTGGAGCTAGAAGCTGGAAATTATTGGAAAATCACTAAGAAAATTTGAATATAGACTGAGTAAAGGCCCCTTCTGACCTCCTAGGAGCCATTTACTATTGCTATCGAATCAGATGCTAAGTAGACACTCTCATTAGTACATTTTGTCTTTCAGTTCTTGATGAAGCTCCTGGTGTCGGGTCCTAGAGGGAGATTGATCCCTTTTCTAAAACTTTTACTGGACATTCCCAAAAAAAATGTGGGAACTCTGTTATGTATCCAGTTAGAGCTTGGCCAATAAAAGAAAAATCACCAACCAAATATCATGGTCTCATATCGCGCATTCTATGAATCAATGAATGCTTTGACAATGCTTCAGTAGAGACTTCTCACTAACGTGAAGACACTTGAAACACAGTGTAGCAGAACATACACTAGAATTATCACTTGCTCAATAATTCTTCCAAGAAAAAAAAGCATAGTATTTATACCTTGTGCCCTTCTGAAGAAAAGAATCGTACAGCATATCCTCAAAATAAAGTAGAGAGAACAACATGGCAAAGAAAATAGTGACAAGAACAATTGGCAAACACAATTTCACATGACTAAGCTTCTGCATGCCACTGGCCAGGGGAAGCACTGGAGTAAATTATCAACACTCTTTGATCAGTATTCTTTCGACTCTTCGATTTGATCTCCAACGAAACTGTCATAGCCTCATAGGTGTTCATAGCTACACTAAATGTATGAAATGGTATATGCACAATTGGCCAGCTCAAGGCTTACTCCGCTGCCAATGACCGCCATCGACTAAAGAATGACATATCCTTACAATGGCAGGTTGGGACATCAACCTAGGTTGGGACATCAACCTCCCAGCCAAACATTCAGACAACGTCTGAACCTTACCTGCCATCTCCGAACCCTCAATTCTAAATGGGTAGGAGTAGCGGTAGCAAATGGGTGTGTCCTAAATGAAATTCCGGCGTGATCTAGAACCAAGATCATACTTCATCAGAGTAGTACATTCGGTAGAGCAACTACATTACCTCGCAGTTTATCTGTTCATAAAAAAATCACATCGACAGCCCGTGTAACCAAGTTTCTATCAGACATTAAACCAAACACTTGCTGTGCCACACTCAAATTTTCCAGCACTCGCCATTCACATCAAGAAACCCGCGCCCCCAGCTCACACTCACCGCATTGCTAACTCACCCTCACTCAACAAATGACTACCAGCACTTAACACGTCATTGCTCACGACTCCACCCCAGCTCGGTCCCATCATCCGCAACAGTACGAACGTAATACCCAAAATCGCACCGGCAAAAAGATCGCAGCCAGGCGCAACGAAGAGCTGCTCGCTCCTCGAACCTGACAACACGGCGACGATGGAAATAGCGGAAAGCGCAAGCGATGTTCGCGATCGAAGAGATGATTGTACCTGAGAGATGTTCGGAGGGTTTCACGACCGCTTTCGCTGCGCCGTCTCTCGATCGACTTGAAATCAGAAGCAGGCTGGAGCGAACTTTTCATTTGCCCTGAACTTTGGGCTCTTGCTAGGATGGTCCCCAATCTCTGCTTAATTATAATTGTAGCCCAACAATTATTTTCTTTTGTTTTTGGGTTATCTGTGATAAATTTATCATAAATTAAATTTTTGACCATCAAAATTCTTGAACTAGTATACTTGTGTGCTAAAAATTTTATTTTCGTTAGTTTCCGTAAAATTGGATTAATACCACGAAAATATACATATTAGTACACATGTAATAAACGAAGAATAAAACCTCGAATTTATAACCTGTCAATTATTAGTGTGTCATTCAAATCCAATAAAATTTAATAAAAATTAATAGTAAATTTAGTTAGAGTAGGAATAGATACCGACAAAAAAAAAAAAAACTCTGAATTTTGAAATTGGGTATTCGATTATGGGATTAATCGTTCTTTTTTCCTTTTTTTCATGCGGAATAACATATCCACTAACAAGAATTCCTTTCTTTCTTCACTATGATTTATTTATCTTAATGTTACTATAAAGATTTATTTATAAAGTAAATGCTGAATTTTCTCAATTTCGTTATTTTATAAATAAATTATTTTGATAAGCTAAAAACTACAAAGTCCCATGTGAAATAAGATAATATCTTTCTAATACTTTTGTATTAATTTGATTTTTGTCTTAAATTTAAGCGACATGTTCTTATACAATGTATTTTATTCACATAATAATAATTCGTATTTTTTAATATATATATATATTTATATCATTTTTTTTTATTTTCCTTTTTTTTTTGACAAGATATATCTTTTTGATTATTTTATTATCATCTTTATCGCATTTTTCCATATGCCTTTTTAAAGTGAAATGTATTCAACTAATGAAATAGATTATACTTAAATTTTATGGCAATGAGGTTGGGTATTTGTAATATCTACTATGATTTTTTGTGTAGTAAGAAACATTGGTAAAGTTATTCATATTAAATGAAATTTATTCATGTAATGAATAATCTATACCTCAGATATAAATGACATTTATGATAATCTTCGTAGTGCCAATCATGCTACATAAGACATCCATGTTAGCAATTTCTGGTCAAAATTGATCGAATGGACTTAATCGATACTCTTGTCAAAATATTTAGGATTAAATTAATTTAATTAAAAGGCTGAGAACTGAATTAATGAATCAATACAATAGATTTAAGACTATTTTAGCACTTTTTCCACGGCCAAAAACCCAGGATACATCATCACAGGACAAACACCGTCATTTCACAGTAACCTCGCAAGCAATCAGTTGGCCCAATTCCTCCAGTTTCCGCATCACACTGCGTCCGCAGCTGATAACATTGACTTGCTTAGTCTCAAGGGAGACAGTTGCACCACGACTGCACATAAGACATCCTCAGTGACTCCTGTCAACTGAAGGAGTTAACCCCTTCATGCAAATCTGCATTTCTCTCCTTCCAAAGGAAGTAAATTGACACCATCCCAAGGTAACTTCAACAGCACCCTATAGAAAGGTTTCCTTTTCAAGTTTTGCATAGCCCATTGAGCCTCAGAGTTCCAATCACCTTCAGTGTCTGAATATTATCCAACTGAAGGGACACTCAAAAAAGAGATGTGTACTCTTCTTGTTTGCCAGGCTGTTACATAAGACGTACCCAATATTTTCTTGAGGAGAGGAAGATGGCGCCTGACCTTATGGGTCCCACGAGGACACGTGTCGCGCTCCCACCGCCTTCTTGTTTGCCAGGCTGTTACATAAGATGTAACCAATATTTTCTCGTACTCGATGCTGCTCCTGAACCTAAAAAGTGTACTTGTCCTTTTAGCTGTATAAAAATCCTCAGATTACGATGGACAGGCTCATTTTCTTCATAAATGTTAATGTTCTTTATATTCACGGTCCAGCAGTTATGGCAGTCATTCGGAGGAATGGTGTTAGACCCTGTACATATTCAAGCATACAGAGAATAGATAATATTGACACTGCTATGCAGACCGCCATGTCAAATTTTAGGCGCAATTGACCTGAGTAACTCTTATACACAGAATTTAACTTTTCATGAGCAGGAACATATGCTGATGCAAAGAATACTGGGGGAAACTTCTTATTTATAGAATATAAAAGGCGAAACAACCTAAAGATACAAAAGATTTGATGTTTCAGTATGCATAGCCAAAGATTTTTCCTGTTATTGCTGTGATGACATGGCCTCTCGACACTATCCCAGCATTGCAGGAACTAGGAACAGTTTGTAGCTTTACATGTACAATGTCCATGGATAATCCTCTTCAGTTTGCAAAGAGAGGCAATTGAGTCAGGATCCTGGAGAACCCTCAATACCAACCCTGTCGAGCCACGACACGACCTGCTCAATCGAGGGTCTCCTCCTGGGATCCCGGTCAGTGCAATTACATGCCACACTGAGCACTTCCAACACCTGCCTCTCGTGATCCTTGACCCATATCGACGGGTCAATGATCTCTTCCTCCCTCTTCTCAGACTTCATCTGAAACACCCAAGAAACCAGATCCCTGCAATTCTTGCCTTTGATAACTTCCACAGGCCTTCTACTAGTAAGAAGCTCCAGAAGAACGACACCGAAACTATAAACATCGCCTCTGAAGGTGGCTGTCAATGTCTGGCTATACTCTGGAGGAATATACCCTAAAGTTCCGACCAAATCTGTAGTCACATGAGTATCATAGGGACGAAGCAGCCGCGAGAGGCCAAAATCAGCTAAATGAGCCTCATACTTCTCATCCAATAGTATGTTGCTGGATTTCACATCTCGATGGACAATATTTGGTTCGCAAACCTTGTGCAGGTACGCCAATCCCCGCGCAGCTCCTTGAGCTATCTTGAGCCTGACATCCCATGCAAGAACAGATCCTCCATCATTACACTCATGCAGCCAGTAATCTAGACTTCCATTCTCCATGTACGAATATATCAGCAACCTATGGTTACCATGGCGACAATAACCTTGGAGAGAAACAAGGTTCTTGTGCTGAGCCCTTGATAGAGCCTCCACTTCGGCATGGAATTCCCGTTCGACCTGACCACAATCCCCAGAAAGCCTCTTGATTGCAGCTTTCATGCCGTTCGGGAGATTAGCTTTGTAAACTAAACCGAATCCACCGCAGCCAATAATGTTCGCTTGGCTAAAATTGCTTGTTGACTTTAACAAGTCCGCAACTGTAAGATCTTTGCAGTCTGAATTTGGGAAGAGCACCAGTTTGGAAGATTCAAGAGTTCCAGATAACCTATGAGGCCTGCCTAGTTCCTCATGCAAGTCATCTATATGATCGTTGACGTCCCTCCTCAAGATCTTCAGCAAAATGGCAACCAGCAGTATTGAAACCCCTATCGCAGCACCGGTTGTTACAACAACAATGCTGCTTCTACGGCCGAATTTATTATGGGGCCCAGACGTACTATTAGGCCTCATCCCCATATTATCAGTTACATCACATGGAGAATCTAGTTCATCACAAAGCCCAGGGTTCCCTTCAAAACTAGAGCTTGTAAAGCTCCCAAATTGACCCCCAGTAGGAACTGGACCTGTTAAGTGATTATTGGCCACACTAAACTTCGAGAGGAATGTGAGCTCCTCAAGCGAATCTGGGATCGATCCATAAAGATTGTTATTGGATAAGTCCAGCACTTCTAAATTCTCCATACCTGAGATGGAAGAAGGAATCATTCCGGTTATGTTATTCCTGCTCAAATCCAAGACATGAAGCTGCTTCAACTGACCAATTTCAGGCCATATAGTCCCATTCAGTCTGTTGTTGCTCAGATACATTGAGGGAGGAAAGCTCGAGACCTGGTTGTATGGTAAGCCATTTGCACTCTTATTTCTCTTGACATATAGAGGGATTCCAGCAGAAGCAGTGAGATTTGGCGAGACAGAGTTTGGAGAGACAAGCCATTTCAACTCTGTTAAACTCTTGGGGATCTCCCCAGAAAGAGAGTTGTTCGACAGATCCAAATAAAACAAGTTCTCCATCTTCCCCATCCAAAAAGGGATGCTTCCATCGAAATGATTCCATGACAAATCAAGAACTTGTAACTTTGGGCAACTCAATAGCCACACAGGGATTTGACCCCTGAGAGCACAATTTCCAAGAGCTAAAACCATCAGACTTTTGAAACCGGTCACATTTCCAGGAATTTCCTCCCCGTGGAAGTTCTTTGTGAGGATAAGAGTGCTCAGATTTTTGCACTGCTGAAGCACGGACAAAGCACCGGATAAGTTAACAATACTGTTGTTTGACAAAGAGACAAACAAGAGGGATGTGAGCTTTCCGTAACTTACGGGGATGTCTCCACTGAAACTATTCTTGGCAAGGCTTAAAATTTTCAGCTCATGGCAACTGGACAAGGAATCTGGAAGAGGGCCAGAGAAATGATTGGAGGCTAGGTCAACTGTAGAGAGACAGGACAACTTGGTGAAGTTTAGATCGATTTGGCCAGTCAGAGAATTGTTCCGGAGGTCCAGCACTCTAAGGTTTGGACAGAGAGACAGGCTTGAAGGAAGTAGCCCTGAGAATGAATTTGAATGTGCAATTAACTGTTCTAACTGCTTAAGGTTTGCAAAAACGTCAGGAAAAGGGCCTGAAAACCGATTTCCACAGACAATCAAGGCTTTGAGGCTAGAAAGATTACTTAAGTTCGTGCTCAATGAGCCTGAGAAGTTGTTCCCAGATAGAGAGAGTTGCTCCAGAGACGACATGCTATACAAAGATTCTGGGAGATGGCCAGAAAGGGAATTAGTATCCAGATGTAGTTGCTGAAGAGACAGCCCGCACTTCTCCAGGCCATCGAGACCCCCCACCAAATGGTTCAACGATAAATCGAGGACACGAATACTGTTAGATGAACTGCAGACATTAAAATTGAAGCTTCCAGAGAAAGAATTGTTGCTGATATTGAACACAAGAAGATTAGGATAATCCCCAAGCTCGAGCAAACCCCCAGTGAACTGATTGCTAGAAATATTCAAAGATTGGATGGATGTAAGACCAGATAATGCTCCCCAAGCTGGTCCCGACAACATATTATGGCTCAAATCGAAATACTTCAACTTCTTCAAGAGCGAAAATTCAGAAGGCAAATCACCTTCGAGATGATTGTACGAGAGATCGAGCAATTTCAGCTCACTCAGACTGCCCAAGGAGGGAGACACGAAGCCTTGGAGGCCTCGGTCCGACAGATTCAACTTAGTAACTCTAAAGGAAGTTGATGAGTTACTTAATTTCTCGCAGAAAACACCATCCCACCTACAGCAAAGAAGATCATCGGACCAAGCAGCAATAATTGACGCGCCGGTGAGGTTACTGGCGAATTCCTTCAATGCCAAGCGATCACTTGGATCACAAGATTGTGCTGTGGTTTTCAGACATAGAAATGAACACAAAGAGAAGGCCAGGAAGACCCATTTCAGGGAAATCCCTGGAAAAAGCTTCAGCATTGTTATTATTCAACTTGATCTTCAGCTCAAATCAAGGCCAACGGTCCCATCAACTCGTATGGAGAAACCTGCACGCCCACATGCCAAACAGCACCTCACGGACGAAACGAAGCAGGCAGGGAGAGCATTACCTGCTTCCGCCAATGCTCCTCCGAAAACGAATCCTCAGACCCCGAAACCAAGGAAAGAAGCGGACGGCAACTGAGCTCAACCGTGCATGCGTAGAGCTCAGATGTCACTCCACCAAGAAACAACACACGGGGCTCGCTCTTCCTCCTTTTTGGGTGCTCTCAGCAAGCGCCTCAGGACACCACAGAAGCAGCGGCGGCAGTGAACGCAAATTAGCAGCACCAGAAGCAGCTTAAAACCTCTCTTGGGAACACAGTTAAAATAATAAACCCTGTGGAAGAAGCTCGCCTCGAACTCGCGCGCCCCAAAACACAAAGACCCACGAGGCAGAAAACCCCCCCGGCGCCGAGGATAGCGGCGCTTGCAAGCGAAGCAACGAGACAGCCAGCCCCAACGATCAAACGGCGCTACACTCGATACCAGATCCCAAGATCAGTCGGGCTGGTTAAATAAAAAAAGAAATGAATCTCGAAGCAGCAAAACCAAAGATAGCGTGAGAGAGAGAGAGAGGGACAGAGAGTAGAGAAGCACGAATTTTTACCGGCGAAGAGGGACCGCTATTGGAAGGCCTTGAGATTTTGGTACTTGCAGCAGCAGCAGCAGCCACCGTCACTTGCGACTGAAGCAATAGTCTCCTGAGAACCCAACAGCGACAGCGGGCGAATCCTCTCTTCTCTTCTCTCTCCTTTTTTTTTTTTTTTTTTCTTTCTTCCTTCCCCTTTCCTTTTCTCCTACTCGTGGGTCCAAATTCCCTGCTCGCGAATTCAAACAAGGACGTCGCTCTCGCCCTCCATTTTTTTCCCCTTTATCAAACGAACACTCGCGAGTTAAAAAAAAGAAGGGAACGGACGGGGTGGAGATATAAAGAAAAGAAAAGGAAAGGAAAGGAAAAGGGAAAGCGAAGTCGATAAGGTATTTCAAAAACGGAGGAAAGGAAAAACTTCACCCTAGTCGAGAATCTAACGTCACTGCTCCTAACTCGATAAAGCTCGCCTGCCTCTTCCTTGTAATTATCCGGTGCGTGTGAAACGAGGACTGCTGCCCTCGAATTCTACGGGGTCTGGACAGGGAAATGGGAAAGTAAAATAGGCAACTGAGATTCCGGGCGACGATGTTTGAAACGGAGACGCGAGGGCTGACTTTTTTTTTCCCCCGTCCTTCTCTTTGGACCCATCTTCATTATCTAATTCCCCTATCTTTTTCTATCTCCTTCTTGGCTTGACACGCAGGGGGCCCTCCCCCCCGGGGCCGGGCTCCGGCCTGACTGATTGTCAATACCTACATTTTGTCCTTTTTGTCTAGTGTCGCCTTGTGTGGGGAAACGAGTAAAAATTGGCGATTACGGGGGGGGAGAAAGTGGTGGGGTTTCGGAAGAGATTATGAGGGGTTTTTTCCTTTTTGTGGGTCACAATTATGAGGGTTCTTAGGGCACTGGCTTTTGGTGGTGGTGCGGCCTTAACTAGCGCTTCTCTTGCAAGTGGACGCAGAGGCTTGGCTTGCCGTCCCACGTTGCCTTACATGCGCGTGTGGTGACAAAAATTAACGAGGGGGGTTAATAGCTCATGGCTTCCCCCTTCCACGGTCGCCATGTGCAAAGATCTAATATCCTTTTAAAAAATGTATATATCAATTTTGAATTCAATTTCAATTCAACCTCGAACTTCTTTTTATTTGGAAAAAAATCGTCAACTTTGATTTGCGCATTTACAAAATTTCGAAACAGAAAATGATTTTGGATAGAAATCAATTTCTTAATTTCTATTAGGACAAGTTTTAAGCAAAGAAACTCGTTTGATAACGACTCAAAATTTATTTCAAACAAAAATCCGTTTGATAACATAACAAAATTTTTATATCTAAGAATATAAATTAATTAGATAACAACATAGGAAATCCTCAAATATAAAATAATAATCAAAATAATACTAAAATAACATAGGAAATCCTCAAATACAAAATAATAGTCGAAATAATACTAATACATTACAAAAGTTGAAAATACAATTTTATAGAATTTCCGGCATGTTATTATCTCTTGCCATTTTATTAGCAATTATTTTCCTAAGCGTATTTATTTGGTTTCTCTCCTCGGTCAATGTATCGTTTGCAAGCTCATCATGCGTAGGTTCAAACAAGTACTGCGGAAGCATGAATATGGGTGCCATCAATGGCGCCTATACAGCCTTGTCATTTTATCAAAAATTAGTATTATACAATATTATCAACAAAATAAAATTAATGGTATAAAGTAATATATAAGAATTCTACCTTAAAGTAATGTTTATGGTTAAGAACCAATTGGAGAAATGTCGGTTTATTTTGATTCTCGAATTGAATAAGTCCAGTTGCTCATCCCTAATTTCTTTATTATTGCTCAATGAACCTTTAATAGCCCTTACATAGCAAAGAGAGAAATTCTTTTGAATCTGTTGCCTTCGAATTAAAATTCAAGATTGTGTAACAATCTAATTATTTTGATTTTGCAAGAATTTTGAATCCGTAAAAAAATAAGGTTAAATTTCTAGGCACGTTTTTTATTCATCTATTAAGTAAGAACTTTTTCTTCAACTGGCCATGCGCGTGCCTTTTCTAGGAGGAAAGAGCCCTATTGTTTTTAAGTAAGCATTTAAGAACTTTGGTCATTTTTTAAAATTGGGGACGCCTTCGATTGCCTTTCATCCTAAAGAGGAAGTTATAAGAAAAATGAAAAAAAAATGCAAAAAAAAAAAAAAAAAAAAACACAAGCAAAATAAGAAAAAGAAAATTAGCAATAATTTGTGAAATTGTGGTTATGAGTGAATTAAGTTAGCAAGAAAGCGCAAGGTTCTCTTATATAGTTTGATTTCAGTTTCTGATTTCTATTTCAGAAATTAAGAAGTTAAAAATTTCAGTTTCTGATTTCTTCGATTTCTCTATTTACGGAATATAAATCGTTTGAAATAGAGAAATCAAATGCGTTATTTAAACGGTTGTTTCCAAATTAGGGGAACAGAGAAACGAAAAATCGAGAAACATAAATTTTGTCATGCGCGCCATTTAAGTCCAGGATCAGCTTTACTTCGAACTTGTAACTTCTTATTTTCAGCAGCACCAAAATTCCATGTCCGCAAGTACACATGGATGCCATGTATGATAACCAACGATTACTTAAACAACAAGTTAATAGGGAATAGATTTAGGACTTGAGCAAACCTCGCTGGGTTTTTTCAAATAAGAAAAAGTTGGAGATAAAATTGCGACTATAGATCAAATTTGCTATTCTTTTGTGGACAAAAAGAACTTCGGGATAAATTTAGTTATGTACATAATAGTTGAGGTATTTTTTTAGACAAAAAAATGTCCGGTTTAGAATTTGGACTGGACCAAATATTTGGGGTCCTTGTAGGGTATTAGCCTACATGTAAAGAAGGTTTTCTTTGGCCGTCTTGATCTAGGTCTAGATAGATCATATCAATCATAGATAGTTGATCATCATAAATCTTATATGGGTCTAAAAAAATCATAATAATTATGATTCATCCTTTAAACTGATTTGAGTCTAAACAAAAATTGAGGCACACACACAGAGGCATGAATCCGATGTATTGTAACACGATGCATGTATAACTAATAAAGTGTCATCAAGACATCTTTATTTTATTGGGTTAGGTGGATCGATTTCCATTAACTCTACAAAGGGTCAAGTTATGTCACCTCAAAAACTTATCACCCATAAGTTCATGGGTTTAACTGCAGGATATGACGTTACAATACACGTGTGAGGTACAAATGTTCTCTTGTCAAAATTCTCGAGGACCCATGAACTAACTATGACAAGACTATCTATGACATGGATATGGCAACACTATACATACTACGACATGTATATAAATTTATCTTATTATATAAAATCACAATAGATGCCCAAATCTAGTCATGAGTAATTTGAGACTTAATTGTTCAATTGATTTCGAAAGGACAAATGGATAGGATTTCTAAGATGATTCGAGTTTTAATAGATTGTCGTGGTAATTCGCGTGACGAAACGTCTTACCATAAATATCAATCAACAGACCACATGGAGGATCACTCCCGATCCGAGCAGCTGGCAATTTCTCATGATGAAACAAACCACACTCGAAAAAGCACAGGCCAGAACGTGGGACTCGAGCAATGAGTGCTCCTCTCCTTCCTTACTTCCTATGCGCATCCCATCATGTTAGGTGTGCCATCTCCATGTGCCGGGCGCGTGCTCTGCCTCCGAGCGGCGCGTGTCGGGGACGCGCGCCCAGCTGAGATTGGCGGAACCGGGGACCGAGGGGAGCGGGCGGGGGGAAAGGGGGTTGTCAAGTCAAAGACGTGACGGGAGATTTGTTGACCGGGAGCAGCCGGTGGGTGCGAAGAGAAAACGGGGCGGCGGTGAGCGGACGTCACGGGTGATGCGCCGCTGCGCTGCCGTGATCTAAGCGGATTTGTGGGGGGGTTTTTTGGACGGTTCCCCCAGCCACTCCGTTGTCAGGTCAACCACTCGGTGCCTAATTTCACGTGATCCCTCACCAAACCCACCTCCTCTTCTTCTTCTTCTTCTTCTTTCCTTCTTCACTGCTCACTGCAATCTCGAAGCATGAACAAAGTCTTCCAACGTGTGGAAGGTGAATTCCCAAGATCTGTAAGGCAGAAATTCATGGAATTGAGGGTTCCCCGGGGGTAGGGATTCTTGTGTGAATAATCGATTAAACTTTTTGGTTCCCGGTTGTTTTCAATGCACAGACGTGTTGAGTTGGAAATTATCAAAAAAAGTTTCTAACTAATTATACGTATTTCAATTTAGTTATTTTAACAGTTTGCTAACATAGCATTTCTATGTTGCTCATGTGAACGATTTTTGTAATTTTAAAAAAAAATTATGAATCTTTTCTTTCTTTCTCTTTCTTTTTAAAAAATTTCTTTCTTTTTCTCCTTCTTGTCCACTGGTCACCGACACAGGCAACGTGTGAGGACCATCAAGATCGACCCTCGCTAGAGTCATGTAAATGATTTTTGAAGAAAATTAACCAGAATAATTACATTGGTAAATCGTCAAAAGTTTTATAATTAAATTGACTACACCGAAATGTTTATGTTTAAATTAGCATCAATGTAATATATTTAAGATTTTTTGATAATTATCTCCCTGCATGCTTGAGAAGTGTATCGGAAGCATTCATTGACATGACTTTTAAACGAATTGATCACGTGATATATCTGTCGAAACGTCATTTCTTCAACCGAGTGTCCTGATTCATGTATATTTATCGTCATTAAGTGACTAGATCACGTGATATGTATGTGGAAATAGTGTTATTTCTTCAACCAAGTGTCCCGATTCATGTATATTACTATTTGGCTAATCAATGTGATGTCAACGGAGCTCTTTATCCTGTCCTTTCGTCTCGTTTTTTTCCTTGCAGACACACAAACATCGAGCATTGAATTCCAGGCTGCAATCACGATTGTTAGTTGCAGCCGAGATTGTGCCAATTACCTAATCTGTTGAAGTTTGAAGATACGGCTCCAGAATTGTCAATTTAGCTAGCAGCCATTAGACCAACCCCCACGACTTTTTAGGCGAAGATGCTATCGGTGGAACTTAGAGAATTTACATCCACCCCATTGAGTAGGAAAAAGTTGTCAATTCGTATCATTTCCACTTTGTTGAATTTTGAATCCAAAGTCTCAATGGCAGCGGAGAGAAAATGCATCCCGAGGTCAATTAAAAATCCCATTAGTTCAACGATGCTATATTTGTCACCGTACGGATCGTAGTCACTTGAGGAGCAAGCTCCTCCTCCTTTTTTCTCTCTTTTGACTTTTTCAATTGAGTATCTACATGGCGTTTCGAGATCTTGAGTGGATGAACGAGATCTAATAGTGTTATTCATAAGTAGGATCCGTCCTTAAATGATCATTACCCTATGCGGTCAGTTGAAATACTGTTTCGAGGAATCGATTTACAGAAATTTCAGCAGAATAACAAAGTAAATGAATCATGAAGCGTGACTTTGGTTTTATGTGTGCTAAATTACTATATTAAAACATAATTTTCCAACATTGCATCCCTCTAGTTTACCAAATCATGTCACATATGGAGATATGATTACATATCAAAAAGATGAGGTCTTTCCTAGCAAAGGAATTATGATTGGGATGTCTTCTCCCTTTTTATTTTTATGGCTTATGACTTATATGTTTATAGTGAAAAGCAAATCTAATCAAAGGTGAGGTGCTAGATTTGACAAAGGTGGAATGATGGTAATTTGGCATGGCATTCACCACGCAAGGGTTCTCACTTTAGCCACCTTTGTTGAAAAAGACCCATGATTTCAAAAACCAAACTTGTGCACTACGGTTCCATAGGGCACCAAAGGAGAATTCACCCCTTCAATCTTGATGGGAAGTTCCTTCATGTAAAGCCACCATGAATGATAAGAACTTTTCTTGCTTTTTCTTGCCTTTTGCTTTTTTAAGGGTTTTTGTCCAAAGTTGCAACCCCTCCCTCTCTCCCTCTCCCCCAAGTCAGCTTTTGATGGAAAAGAAAAGATGATATACTTCGTCTCCTCAACACGTTTGTTATCATGCACTGTGGATTTATGGGGGTGAAGCATGAGTGCATTTCCGACCTTTGTTCTAATCAGTCCTCGCTTTCCAGGGACATGCTTAGACACGCTCTCTCTTTTTTAGCACTTTGACCCTCTAACTTCGTTCACTCTTTTCGAAGTTCCAATTAATCTTTTCTCGCCAGAGTTCAGCAACAACATAGATAAACGTGTCTCAACTCGATCCGAGACGAGCAAAGGAACATAACAAATCAATAAAGTCATATGATGTGACTCCGATGACTAGTGCACTCGCATGTCGCACGACAAATTAGATGGTTGTTCAAATAGGAGGTCTCCTCATCAGTAAATCTAGTTGGAAAAACGTATCGAGCAATGGTCAATTAGGTTTTGAGTTGAGTTGAGAGGAATCCGTGTTAGTCAAAGGAATAGTCACCATCCAACATGTGGTGAATCCCTATAGTGACTCGCGCTTTTCTCTCTTGGCAGCCCGCGTCAATGTATCTAAAGATATTGTGACCCAAATCTGACTGAACACGCGTTAATTTTGAGAACATCTTATTCCATAAACTGCATATCTATCTATATGTATGTATGCATGTATGTATGTATGTTTCTTTATGGATATATGCACATACCAAAAGTAGATAAGCATGCATTTTTATATGTCTCATCTTATGTTAATGTTTTATAATTGTCGTTAACTAGTGTCGTGCACATTCTTTAGAGCCGGGCTTGTCGTGCGTCATGGGCCAAGAATAATGTTACTTTTTCTCATCCTCCACTCCGTCATCAGGCCTACTAGGGACCTGCCTTTCATGCCCATGCCCGACCACCGGGTCCGATGGTTCCCAGAAAGATCGACGTGATAAAAATCCAAATCCCATGTACGAGTCTGGTTTGCAATTTGCTCAAGAAGGCCTTTTGATTTTTCAGTCAAAATCAACGGACACATATTCTAGTTTGGGAAAAATTATGAACAAGCTCGAGGCGAGTGTAGAAGATACACAGGAGAGAAATCTAGAGAGCTCAATGACTACGTACCTAAATCAAGTGGGATACTCACTGATACCTCGTTCTGTCGTTTAATTTTTCTTTGACATGCTATTATCACTAATATGTTAAAATCTGTCAACTCGACCAACATATTGTGCGTACCAGATTCTGTCCAAGGATAGAAGACAGATGACTGTTTTGGAAATTTTTCGCTTGGATACCTATGTTTGATACGGGATACGAGGATCTTCCTTATCCATGTCGACCGAGAGATCCATTCTGCTCCACTTTGTCCGGAGGGTGATCACCAGGAGTGTGGCAGTTTGCGAGGAGAGACCACAGATCAGGCCTATCCACAAACCCTGTGCAAAAAACAGAACACAAAGTTGAGTTGATGAATCTGAAGTTTCAGAGCAGGACCATTCACTATTCAGAGGAGTGCTCATCCAACGGTTGTTTTCACCTTGACATTTAGATTCAACTTGAACCCGAGAAGGACCGCAATCGGAACCCCCATGCAGAAGAAAGTCACCAAGTTGACGTACACGGCTAGATGCTGCCACCCACATCCCCGAGCCACCCCTGACTCAACAAAAAGTTTCGTTCTCGTCAGCTAGTGACTAAAGGAGGATAGGAAGCGAGTTGGAATGAGCTTGGGGTATGCTCTTCGTTCACATTCTGCAACAATTGTACCTGATAAGACCCCTTGGACAGAATCAAGCGTGATGGAGATGGCAAGCAAGGGCGTCATCGAGCCGAATTCTGTTATGATGGAGCTGCTGTCGCTGAACAGGCCCGCCCAAACGCTGTGTCCGAAGGCTAAAGCCAGTACAAATGCTACTGCTAGCAAGATAGAGAGCTTAAGCGTCACAGCCATTGCGTTCTTTGCTCGGTCAGTGTTGTCGGCTCCCAACTCATTGGACACCCTTGTGCTGCACAAACCTTCCTCTTTTAGCAGATTAACAAAATTTCAACTCAAAAAACCAAGCCATCAGAGGAAGTAAGATGACAACAAAGGCAACAAGTGTGCTTCCAAACCTCGCCGCAGCGCTGAGTCCATATGTAATCATGTAAGCAATAGTTTCCGTGTTCACACTAAAAATTTCAAAGAAAAGAATGGACATAAGAACAGAGAATGATAGTTATATCCATTTGTGACGAGAAATGCAGAAGCATTACAAGAGACGCAACAAGATACCTACCACATCGCAATCAAGGAAGTAGTTGTTTCGGAGTTCTTCATTAGTCCTGCTAGTAAAACCAGAATCTCGAAGGCCCAATATTCCAAGCTGATGAGGACAGTCCATCGGAGAAGAGCATCAATTTACATATTGAACATTTTCACCAGAAGATTATCAACTTGTCGAATATGTTTAGGACACATTAGGATGATGAAATGAACAGTCAAACTATTCATCCACATGCTCCTTCAGTAGAATATGAGCTTGAAAATTCGATCTCAATGTGACATAAACCATCAGTAGATTAATTATGTGAGAAAAGAGTCGTGCTTTGACTTCTTTCTGTTAAACCAAATAACCATACCCAGATAAGTCACTCGAGTGTTAAGCATTGATGATGAGTTCGACATGACAAATGACAGATAATTATACAAGAAGCTCACGTACCAAACCATTGCAGCCGAAGGCAATGCCAATCTCAAATTAGTGAAGATGTAGCTGAATGACTCGAACGAAATTCCTTCCCACGAATTCTTGCATCGCTTTGAACAAGTCACGTAAATGGCCAACATAAAAACTGAGAGCCACAAAGAAATTGAAGCAGCCAAAGGAGCTCCCTCGAAACCCAGCACTGTCCAGTGGACCAAGGCATACGCAATGCCTATGTGAATAACAAACGGAACAACCGAGAGAATCACCAGTGGTAATACAATACTTTGCGTCTGTAGGAACCTCAGGATATTCTGCAGAAACCCATATGCGAAAATTCCCGGGATGAGGAATTTCATGTAGAGAGCTGCTGTTTTCGAAATTTGCGTATCTTGATGAAGCAGGATCAATACAGGCTCGGTGAAGAACCAAAGTATGGAGATTAGGATGGAGAAGAACAATGATACAATGCAGGAAGCTTGCAGATGAATTCCCAATGTTCGATATAACTTTGCTCCAAATCCTTGTCCGCATAGAGTTTCAAGTGCTCCACTCAAGCCGGTCTGAGAGGACGAGAATGAAAGTATACACAAATTGCATGAAATGAGCAATCAGGCATGTAGAGTAATCATTTCATAGTAAAACTCAGATTGATTCTTCGTATTTCCATCGGCAGATTAGAGTCATAAAACTTCCATGTCATTGCATAGTCTGGGCAGTCTTCTATTATTTCAATCTGCAGCTATCGACCTATTAAATCTACTTTACCATACTGATATCAAAGTTTCCGAGTTCAAAATGTCAAGCTAGATTGATCTTTGGTATGTGATTGTTATTAAGTGTTGAGTCTCAATAATTTACTCGGTGCGAAGTTGAACTCTCTCGACTTGTGAGTTATGGACCACCTAACGATTATGCTTTGTTGGAGGAATTTAAAATTGACGATGTGACCACTTCTGCAATGTCTATGTGGAAAATAATTCATCAAATCATTAGTAAAAACGCTAATATCCGTTAGAACGCATTTCTGGTGAAATGTGGATTGCACACTTCGTTGTCTTGGGTGGGTGGGGCATGAGTGGCTAGACACAACTTGCTTTTTCTGGAAAGATTTCTAAAAGGAAGTAAAAAGCTGCTTGGATACGCATTCATCAGGTTGCGACGAAATAATATAAAAACCAAAGATTATAGTTAGTGAAAAAGAAATCAAAAGCTGGCTAGGCACATGCCTGACTAATTTCCGCGTGCTGCAAGAGTTTCCCTCCCTCATGTTATTCCACTCTCGTTGAATTCTATGTGCTCCAGTGAAAGTCGTGCAGATATAGAGCGACGGTAAGATTCTTTTTCTATCTAAAGTCTCCTCGCTTTTGTTATTTTATGCATATGCTAGCCAACATGTTCCCGTCATGATGATTTCTCTGTTAACATAAGCACGTTGCGGGTTGCCTGATCTCATTGACCATAATATTTATACGCATATTATTACTCAATGTGCGATGGTAATGCCCCTTCTTTTCCCCGTGAATAGCTCAACTTGAAATCTTAAGGATACAACACTAGCCGGCTAGTCATTGTTAGTGACAAATAAGTGGAATAATAAAAGCAGATGTCAACTCTTTTGATTGCACAGATCCATACTTTAAATCTATAACGTTGCAATAAGACAAAATTATACAAATGACTTTTATCGATAGATCATCTTAAGAGTTACTTCATAGGTGAAAGCCTCTTTGCTGAGAGACATAAATATGCTCAAGTGAAAGGCTGTCAGACTAGGTTATTTGTCACCCTAAACTTTGCGATCCAAGTTTGTCGGGATTATATTAAAGAAATTTGTACTAAGTGGCGATTAAGACGCTATGCTTAGTTTGAGCCGTGTTATGATAGGGGTCCGAGAGTCTCCATGGTATGCCCGTTTTCCAAGTCTGCCCTATATAGATCTTCGGTCCTGAAGGGAGAAAGCAGCTGCCAGGGCTATGATGAATCTCCTACTTTGTTCCTATACACAAGACTTGATGGGCTCGCAAGTTATACTTTTAGATAAGCTCCCCTGTGTATCCTGAATCTCACGCTTTTTCTTTTTTTCTGTTTTTTACTTTTCGTTTCCTAATGTTTTAAGGCCATGGAAATAATTGATGGGTCTCAAAGATATTTGACAAGGTTACGTACACATCATAGTTGAATATCTGTTCTTTATTTCCTTTCTTATACCAGAAGAAAGTAATAAATGATAGCTACTATATACGCATATTGAAGAGAATAAAGAGAGCAGAAAGGTTACCATGAAGGCGAAGCCGGTGACGGTGGCCCAGGAGTTGGCAAGGGTGGCACCGGCGAGGTCGAGCTCGTCGAGGTGGCCGGCGAACATGACGGAGGCCAAAAGGATCCCGTAGTAGAAAAGGTTGGTAAGGATCATGGGCATCGAGAACAGCACTTGCTTCTTGGCTTCTTCCTCGTCCAACACCTTTTGCCACCATGTGAGTCTCCTTGCGATGGAGGGTTCTCCTCCTCCTCCTTCTTCTTCTTCATGAAGAGCAGGTTGAAGCAGGGGCAAGGAATGATCTGAAGTCATCTTCTCCTTTCGATGACGGCAACCCGGACGTGCTTATCTTCTCTTATTCGCCATGACCTCCAGCTTTGTGTCTGGTTGTGGATCGAGTACTGATCTCCTTGTCGTTTCTCTGTTTCTTTTGTATTCCCCATATTAGTCTAAAGAAGACGGCGACAGAAGAAATCATATGAAACCTTGTCGTGAGATCTTTATCAATGTGGGCCACATGATGTGAGTACAGTAGACCCGGCCAAATGGACGGCATGGGAAAAAGGGCAAAAATAATACAAACCGCCTCTTAACTTTTAGCCAAATTTCTAAAACTTTATTCAACGTGGACGCTAAACTATCATGTAAATGTTTTGACATAGCCCATCTATTTGCTCAAATGACAAATCAGACGCTACCTGATGACTTGGCTCATCATGTGCCGAGTTGGATTTTCAATAATGATTAGCCAATATGTCTATGTTTTTATTTATCTTCCTTAGAAAAGGAAAAGAAAAAAATAAGTGTTAACACGTGTGTTGGACATGGATTATTATTTTATCCTAATTTAAAATAAATAACAAGTAACCTTTTTTTTTTATTGTTCACCGTTCAAACTTAATGCAATAGAAGCCACATAAGCAAACTTAAATTAACGGAAAAACGATATTAAATATTTTCATATAATTGCTTCTCAAATTATATTGAACATTTTAAAAGTACATGGTGGCATTGAAAATTGGATTAAAGTAAAGAAATATTGAAAATTACTTAGGTATTCTTTTGTTGTGTTCTTTGCTTTTGGACAGTAAATTCAATGCCTGGAATTGGAATGTGCGAATCGCAATATTGATCATACCAAGATAGTACGTGGTGACATTGCAAATTGGATTAGAGTAAAGAAAAATTGGAAATTACTTAGGTATTCTTTTTGTTGTGTTCTTTGCTTCTGGACAGTAATTAAATGCCTGGAATTGGAATGTGCGAATCGGAATATTGATAATACCAAGATTGACAGCTAAGGCTAATTAATATTTGTGCGAATCGCAATATTGATCATACCAAGATTGACAGCTAAGGCTAATTAATATTTATTGATAGTTAAGACTGTTTTCCCGGTTGACGAAGAAGAAGAAGACGAAGAAGAAGAAGAAGAAGAAGAAGTAGTATATAGTCACAGTTCCATCTATAAAGGCCGTGAAAAATCCAACATAACGTTTGGGTATTAATGAATTACAAAAGAAATTTTAAGATAATGTCTTCACTAGTAATTATCCTGTAATTTTGTAAATTACTATTTTGAGAGAGTGATGATTTGATTCCGAAAGAGTCTAAATTACATGGACATGGTCATTCGATTCGTGTTACGTGGATGAAAGAGAATGTATTGCCCACATACGCACACTCAGAGAGAGAGAGAGAGAGAGAGAGAGAGAGAGAGAGCGTACGTCCCCACGCAGACATCCGTAGCTTATGCTCTTCCCTTCAATGTCTTCGGATGGTATTGGTGTCTTCGTAGGACAAGCTCAAATTCTTCACTCTTGGATATGTGAGTGAAAAGAAAAAAAAAATTTCCTGCAATTGTATATAACTAATGCTCTTGCTTATCCGTTATTGTGTTGTCTTTACAATTGTCTTCTTTGTCGTTGCTTTTGACTGATGTTCAAAGTTGGTGTTATGGCTTTCGTCTAATGGAGAGTCTCAAATTGGACTTTTCAGACTGGGAGCTAAAGTAAATTTTCTGGGTAGGTCTTGATAGGAATTCATTTGTCTGTCAGTCCACTGGTGTAGCATTGATGGGTCACTACACTGATTGACATGTGCGCCGACATTGATTGTGACTTCTGATTTCAATTGCAGTCTTCTTAGCATTCTTTTGCTGTACAGGTAATGCGTCTGAACTAATGAGGCCAGTCTAGCTGCTGTTATTATTGCGTTCCTCTGTCACATCAGTCTTGACCTGAAGAACCCAATAATTTCGATGTCAAAATTTGGTCATATGTCATGAAGTATTTGCTAGGTTGGGCGTTCTATAGTCTATAGTTGGTTGAAATAGGCATCTAGACTATAGTTGATTGAAATGTCTAGATTGGTATGTATAGGTCAACAATCCGGCTGCCGCCTTTAAGCTTACAAACTTTTGGCTATACTTACAGTCCGAAGCTCGGATTTTCATTGTCTCCCTACTCTAAGCAAAGGGAGTTGTTTCTCTTGTCAGGTAGTCAACGAGTAAGATGCTTACTGATCGCTCTTCCTGTACAGCAAACAATTTTAACTGTTCTTTGCATCCTTTGCTATAGCAGTTAGAATTCATTTAGAGAGCTCGGTTGAAAACAAAAGAGAGAAGCTGCCCCATTCTAAGTCTTTGATCATCTGTAGTCACAGATACACAGAAGAGAAACTAGAGAGCTCGATGACTCTGTGCATAAATCATGTAGGATACTCACTAATACCTCGTTCTGTCATTTTATTTTTCTTTGACATGCTATTTAGCAATAATACCAGATGCCCATATCCATAACAATGGGGCATGGATTTCGAATGGTTTCTCTGCTTTTAAAATACATGTTTGAGTCAACTGAAAATGTCGTTTGCTAGGCCTCGATGCTCTGATCATGCAAGGGAAGAAGATAAATGAGTTTTGGAAATTTGCTAGGTTACATGTGTTTGACTATGGGATACGAGGATCTTCCTTATCCATGTCGACCGAGATATCCATTCTGCTCCACTTTGTCCGGTGGTGATCACCAGGAGAGTGACAGTTTGCGAGGAGAGACCGCAGATTAGGCCTATCCACAAACCCTGCGCAAGAAACAGAGCACAAAGTTGAGTTGATGAATCTGAAGTTTCAAAGCAGGACCATTCACTATTCAGAGGAGTGCTCATCCAAAGGATGCTTTCATTTTGACATGTAGATTCAACTTGAACCCGAGAAGGACTGCGATCGGAACCTCAATGCAGTAGAATGTCACGAAGTTGACGTACACGGCCAGATGTTTGCCATCCGCATCCCCGAGCCACCCCTGACTCGACAAAAAGTTGGCTCTCGTCAATCAGTGACCTGAAGAAGATAGGAAGCAAGTTGGAATGAGCTTGGGGTAGGCCCTTCGTTCACATTCTGCAACAATTGTACCTGATAAGACCCCTTGGACAGAATCAACCGTGATGGAGATGGCAAGCAGGGGTGTCATCGAGCCGAATTCTGCTATGATGGAGGTGCTGTCGCTGAACAGGCCCGCCCAAATGTCGTGTCCAAAGGCTAAGGCCAGTACAAATGCTACTGCTAGCTAAAGATAGAGAGCTTAAGGGCGCGTTTAGTAACGTTTACGTTTAAAAATTTGTTCAGGAACGTAAATAGAAAAAGTGTTTTGTTCGGGAACAATTTCGAACAAAAACGCGTTTGGTAAACTTGTTCAGAACAAAAATAAATAAAAACATGTTTGATAAATTTGGATAATTTTTTTATTTCTTTTATTTTTTCTATTTTTTTCTTATTTTTCCTTTTTCTCTTTTTTTTTTTTTTTTTTTTTTTTTTTTCTTCTTTTGGCTCTACCGCCAGGCCAAGGCCTTGGCCGCGGCCAGAGCCGGCGAGGCCGAGCTCGCCCAGCGGCTGGCGAGGCGGCGCGGCCTCGGCCACCGCATGGCGACGCCAGAGCTCGCCCATCCGGCGAGGCCGAGGCTCGCCGCCGCCGGGCGAGCCTCGGCCTCGCCGGATCTAGGCGAGATCGAGCTCGCCCGGGCGCGCGAGGTCGGCCTCGCCTTGATCCGGCGAGGCCGAGCTCGCCCGCCGGCCGGCGAGGCGCGCCCGCCGGGCCGCCGGGCGAGGTCGGCTCGCCGGATCGGGCGAGATCGAGCTCGCCCAAGCGGCGAGGTCGGCCTCGCATGGTCGGGCGAGCTCCGAAGCTCGCCCAGATTACGGCGAGGCCGACCTCGCCCGGCGCCACGAGCCTCGGCTCGCCGAGCCACCGCCCGGTCGGCGTCGCCTAGCGGTGGCTCGGCGAGGCCGAGGCTCGCCGGCCGGGGCGAGGTCGGCCTCGCCCGGGTCGGGCGAGCTCGAGCTCGCCCGGCCATGGCGGGCCGACCGCCCGCCTACGGCGAGCCTCGGCCTCGTGGGGCTCGGCGAGCCCTCGCCGTGGCTGGGCGAGGCCGGCCCTCGTGGGGCCGGGTCGCCGGCCATGGCCGAGGCCGGCGACCGGCCAAAAGAACAAGAAAATAAGAGAAAAAAGAAAAAAAAAGTATTTCTCAAAGTGTTTTCGAAACAAGAAACACAAAATTTGTGTTTTCTTGTTTTGTTTCTTTTTGTTCTGAGAACAAAAGAACAAAAGGAACAGAAACGCAGCAAAGCGTTTCTGTTCTTTGTTCCAAGAACAAAAAAACGAAAAAGTGTTTAAAAACAAAAAAAAAAAAGAATACAAACAAACGCAGCCTAAGCGTCACGACCATTACGTTCTTTGCTTAGTCAGCATTGCCGGCTCCCAACTCATTGGACACCCTTGTGCTGCGCAACCCTGCCTCTTTTAGCAGATTAATAAAAATGAAACTAAAAATGTTGGTAAAATATGTTTCGAAATTGGGTAGTACAATGAAATCGAATTGAGTAAAATAACTCGGACTTTGGCGTGATATCACTTTCTTTTAAGGATTTATTTGCCCCACAACGTTGCTAATGTTACCGGCAAAAATCCTTCGGATACAACAAAGTCTCGGATAAGAATACTAAATAGCAATTCTAGTATTTCTCCAAGGTCTCTCTAGGAAAACAATCGAAAAATTGGCTGCAGTTTTTCAGAAAGAAGATTCGAAAAATGACCACACTTTTCTTTTCGAAAAATGACAAGTATATATATGAAATCTTGCAATTTCTTCGTGAAAATTGCGAACAAACACGTCTTTAGAAAATTGTTCGGATAAATAAATGCGACTCTTCGGAAGAAGTCGAAACGAACAATTGCAATCCTTCGGAAAAATTAAAACCGAATAAGTAATTTTCCAAGGTTGTCTTGAAAAAACACAAATAAAATTCATAATAATTTTTTTTTTAAATAGAATTTGAATTTTCATTTATATTTCATTTCCGAAATTCTCAAATTAAAAGGCAACCTTTGAACTAAAAATATAAAATAAAATAATAAATAAATAAATAAATAGCAATGGATTAATGCAAGTGCTAAGTCCGCCAAATAATCGCGCACCCTTGACGTGGGTATGGTTGGGTTAGCCCCACCTAATCACTCCTTTAACTACAAAAGGGAAATCCCGCATTTTTAAACCGACCCTCCTGCTCCTACCTTTTCTATGTGGGACAAAGTAAAAAGCACTCATTTTGTTTTAACAAACAAAATTCCAACACAAAACACCAAGCCGTGAGAGGAAGTAAGATGACAACAAAGGCAACGAGTGTGCTTACAACCCTTCCCGCGGCACCGAGTCCGTATGTAATCATGTAAGCAAGTTTCTGTGTTCACACGAAAATTTCAAAGCAAGAACACCACCGTAACCGAGAATGATAGTTTTATCCTTCTGCAACAAGAAATGCAGAAGCATTACAAGATACGTGACAGAGATACCAACCACATCGCAATCAAGGAAGTAGTTGTTTCGGAGTTCTTCACTTGTCCTGCTAGGAAAACCAGAATCTCAAAGGCCCTGTATTCCAAGCTGATGAGGGCAGTCAATCGGAGAAGAACATCAATTGGCATATTGAACATTTTCATCAGAAGATTATCAACTTGTCGAATATATTTAGGACACATTAGGATGATGAAATGAACAATCAAACTATTCATTCCACATGCTCCTTCAGCAGAATATGAACTTGAAAATTAGATCTCAACGTGACATAAACCATCAGAAGATTAATTATGTGAGAAAAGAGTCATGCTTTGACTTCTTTCTAGTTAACCAAATAACCATAGGCAGATAAGTCACTAGAAGTATTAAGGGATAAGTACACTAATGGTGCCATAAGTTGTGTACGGCACTCACTTTGGTGCCAAAAGTTTCCGTCGAATCACTTAAATGCCAAAAATTTGAAAACGTACTTTTGGTGCCAACTCGACGAAATTGGCCGGAAATCCGACGTGGCATTTTTTTATTAATTTTTGACGCCAACGTGGCTTGTCGGAGAGTTGAATCAAGCATCCAAACACCAAAACACGCCCGTTTGGCATCTTTCCCCCAACTTTGAAACCCTAATCCCCAAATTGAGAGAGAGGGAAGCTCGTCTTCGTGTCTTCTTCTTCCTTGAAGACCCACACCAGCAACGGCACCGCACGGCACCAGGCAAGACCGACAAAGCACACCAGCAACGCACCAGCAGCCCCTTCGACCCATCTTCTTCCTCCTCCTCCTCTGCCCTCGCCTTCAATTTTTCTTGCAACAATCTCAGTCTCTCCTCGCTCACCTGGTCAAGCAACTACAAGTGTGGCTGAGCAACGGTGGCCGAGCGACGGCGGGTGAACGACGGTGGCCGAGCGGCGGAAACCCTAATTTTTCCCCATATGAGCTAAATGGCGTCGTTTCCATGAAGCCATCCACGTAGGATGGCAAAAACGACGTCGTTTTCTTAAGGAGGACCGAAAACGACGTCATTTAAAGGCTTATCGATTTTTTTTATAAAAAAAAAAAAAATCATTTTGGCCAGAATCTTTCGCCGAAGGCTGGAATCTTTCGCCGGTGGCACCAAAGTGAGTGTTTTTCCTCCAATTTGGCACTTAAGTGATCCGACGGAAACTTTTGGCACCAAAGTGAGCGCCGTGCACAACTTATGGCACCATTAGTGTACTTATCCCAAGTATTAAGCATTGATGATGAGTTCAACATGACAAATGACAGATAATAATTCTGGAAGCTCACGTACCAAACCATTGCAGCTGAAAGCAATGCCAATCTCAAATTAGTGAAGATGTAGCTGAATGACTTGAACGAAATTCCTTCCCACGAATTCTCGCATCGCTTTGAACAAGTCACATAAAATGGCCGAAAAAAGAACTGATAGCCACAAAGAAATTGAAGCCGCAAAGGAGCTCCCTTGAAA
Organism: Eucalyptus grandis; assembly: GCF_016545825.1. NCBI lineage: Eukaryota > Viridiplantae > Streptophyta > Magnoliopsida > Myrtales > Myrtaceae > Eucalyptus > Eucalyptus grandis. The sequence continues at coordinate 13,497,383 of NC_052617.1, read as the reverse complement.
CCAAGCATCGGCCAGTGGTCCAAGGCATGCACAATGCTATGTGAATAACAAACGGAACAACCGACAACATCACCGGTGGTAATACAATACCTTGCGTCTGCAGGAACCTCAGGATATTCTGCAAAAACCCGTACGCAAAAATTTCCGGGAGCATGAATTTTATGTAGAGAGCTGCCGAGGTTCAATACAGACTCAATGTGGAAGGAAAATATGGAGATTAGGGTAGAGAAGAACAATGAAACAATGCAAGAAGCTTGCAGATGAATTCCCAATGTTCAATATAACTTTGCGCCAAATCCTTGTCCGCACTGTGTTTCGAGTGCTCCACTCAAGCCGGTCTAAGAAGACAAGTGAGTGAAAAAACTAAGTATACACAAATTGCATGAAATGAGCAATCATGCATGTAGAGTAGTCATTTCATAGTAAAACCCAGATCGACTCTTAGTCATTTCCACCGACGCGTTAATTATAAAACTTCCATGTCATTGCACAGTCTATACAGCCCTCTATTATTTCTTGTCTGTAGCTATCGATCTATGAAATCTACTTTACCATTGTGATATCATACTTTCTGAGTTCAGAATGTCAAGCTAGATTGGTCTTTGGTATGAGATTATTGTCACATGTTGAGTCTCCACAATTTACTCGATGAGAAGTTAAACTCTCGGCTTTGCGAGCAATGGAAAAAGTATACTACCTAACGGTTACCCTTCGTTGGAGGAATATAAAGCCGACGATGGGGCCACTGCTCCAATGTTTATGTGGAAAAAAATTCATCAAAATATTAGTAATAGCACTAATATCTGTTGCAAAATATTTCTGGTGAAATGTGGATAATACACTTCGATGTCCTGGGTGAGCCCAACTTGCTCTTTCTGGAAAGATTTCTAAAAGGAAGTAAAGAACAGATTGGATACGCATTCATCAGGCGGCCGCTGGGCGAAACAATATAAAAATCAAAGGGAAAAAAATTCCAAATAAGAGCTCGAAGTACTATGATTTTTTCAAATAAAGATTTGATGTGGATCTTATTTCAATTAAGCGCCTTAAGTAGCTAGATTAATCTCAAAGAAGTGTTTGAAGTGATTATAGTTATTTCAAATAAGAGCTAGCCTTGCCGATTGTTGGCTGACAAAAAATTAGGCCGATCAGGGATATTTTCATCCAAATACAATTTAAATTTAAATTAAATTAGATTAAAAATTCAAAAAAAAATTAAAGAAATTAAAAAAAAAGCAAAAACAAAGGCTAGAGGGCTCCCTCCCCGCTTCGTGGCTGCTGCCCATCGCCGGTGGAGTGGTAACGATGGCCGCGGGGTCGCCGACACCTCCTTTGCCTCGACTGGCCAAGGCTAGGCGCAAGGGCCGACGACCCTTGCCCATATCTCGGAAAAAGGGTTACCGCTCTTCTAACGAGGGTCTGCTAGTCCTCGCCTCTAGTCAGCAAGGGTCGCCGATCCTCACCTAAGTGTCAACGACCCCACCAACCATCGTCACTGCCCCACCAACGATGGGGCGGCAGCCACAAATGGAAGGGAGCCATCCTCCCACGTGTTCTTTTTTTTTTTTTTTTCGTAGTTTAATTTTTTTAGTTTGTAAAGAAAAACAGAAAAAAGGAAAATTGTCCTTCATCAAACAATGAGTTCAGGCTCTTATTTAAAATTTATATAGTCATTTCAAGTTCTTATTTAAAACAAAATCCATTTTATACTCTTATTTGAGAAAATGATAGTATTTCGGATCTTTATTTGAAATAACGTTCACTTTAAACTTTTATTTAAGAACATGATGGCACTTCAAGTTCAAATATGGAATTTTTCCAAATCAAGGATTGCAAGAAGTGGAAAAAGAAACCAAAAGCGGGCTAGGTCTATGCACGAGCAACAATCACATGCCTGGCTATTTCCATGTGCTGCAAGAGTTTTCCTTCCTCATGTTATTCAATTCTTGTTAAGTCAGCGACACTAAGATTCTTTTACTATCTAAAGTCTCATCGCTGTTGTTATTTTGTTCGTATGCTAGCTGACAGGTTCCCATCGTGATGATTTCTCTATTAATTTAACCAAGTTGCTGGTCACCTTATCTCATTGATCAAAATATTTATCTGTATATTTTTACTCAAAATGAGATGGTAATGTCCTTTCTTTTCTCTTGTGAACAGCTTAACTTCTATTTTTAAGAAACAGCACTAGCCAGTCATTATTAGTGGCAAATAAGTAGAATAATAAAAGCAGACATGGACTCTTTTGATTGCACAGATCCATGCTATTAATCTATATAGCTGTAATCGGCCAGACAAAATTATACATAAAAATAACATCTATCGATAGATCATCTAAAAGACCTATCAAGAAACACCAAATAGGAGGAAAGCCTCTTTGCCGAGAGACATAGACATGCTTAAGTGAAAGGCTATCGATCATGCTGTTGGTCAGCTTAAACTTTGCGATCCAAGTTTGCCAAGGCTATTTTAAAGAAATGCGTACTTAGTGGCGTTCGGGCTATTGGCATACTGCTTAGTTCGAGCCGTATCAGGATATGAGTCGAGCGTTTTGGAGGAGAGGCTGGTCAGGATCATGGGCATCGAGAACAGCACTTGCCTCGTCTTCTTGCAAGTACAGCGCCCTTTGCCACCATTTGAGCCTCCTCGTGATGGAGCAATCTCCTCCTCCTCCTCCTCCTCCTCCTCCTCCTCCTCCTCCTTCTCCGTCTTCTTCATGTCGAGCGGGTTGAAGCATGGTCGAGGAACGGTATGAAGCCATCGTCTCCCTTCGATGATGGCGAGCTGGACGTGCTTTATCTCCTCTTCTCATTCACCTCCGCCTCCAGCTTTGTCATTGGTTCTGGATCAACTACTGATGCTCCTCGTCGTTTCTTAGTCCAAAAAAGAAGATGGCGGCAGGCGACAGAAGAAATCATCGAAATCTTATCGTGATATTCTTTTCGTTCGTCTTTTTTCCTTTTTCTTTTGCTTTTCGAAATTAAATTCGACGCCCGGGGTTGGCACTTGCGAATCGCAGTGTTGACCGTACCGAGACTTTTCTTTTTGGATGGGCCGTACCAAAATACGGCTAAGACCATATTAATATAATCTCAGTCGACAAAATTTTATTGAAATCGTGGAAAGGGTGGGCAATCTTAAAGTCGGTTCTGATTTTACATGAAATTTGAACTTGTCTTATCGATGTTGATATTTAATTTTTTAGAATCCACATCCTATTCTGCATATCCTCGAATCCTACCTTGTCAATAGATTCCAGGGTCCATAAAAAATCATCCAATTTCTTCTTCTTCTTTTTCATTTTTTTTGTTTCATTTTTTGTTAAGTAAAATGGAAGTGAACGTAATCATAATAAATATAATTAATAAAGGATTGACATGACAAATAAAATAAATAATTCAAAAACTCAAAAACGCAACCGTGGTTCATTGATTCCTGATTTGGTTCTTACTTTCTTACTTAGGAACTAGAAACCAAATCGTATAATACTGGTTTTACTTTTTTTGGAACTAAATCGATAATTGCAAGAACCTGAAGTCGGACTGGTTACTATGGCTGATTTTGTCCCATTTTTTTAGTAGAGTGAAGAAAGGTAAAGGAAACGGATTTGATCTCTTAGTTTTTCTAGACATGTGTTAAGATATTTAAATATTGAATAACGCCTTAATTTAAGAGCTTAAATTTGTAGAGTAATCAGTAGTTATCCTACAATACTTCAACATGTTGTTAATTTTAATAGAAAAAAATTAAAAACTGATTTCTCGACACCTGGGCAAGCTGCCATTATGATTGGTGTGGTCCTTTTTTGCCTAATATCAAGCATGGACATATTTAATTAGAAAAGCAAATGGGCTCTGGAAAGAATTGAACTGAAGACCTTCAGTTTTGATATCAAAT